>NC_066619.1:157176296-157429588 GCF_025201925.1 Gopherus flavomarginatus
TGGATTGTCTCGCATTGTCGGTGTCCCCATTAGAGACAGCTCAGTATCTAGCTGGACACTCGAAATGTGAGGCAACATAAATTAGTGGGCACTTTTGGGAATGTAAGACTCCCCTAACAACCCCCGATGTCACGCAGTAGCTTAGTAGCCAAGGTGGTAAGAGAACTCAGCTCTCACAGAATCATAGAAATGTAAGGCTGGAAGGGACCTGGAGCAGTCATCAAGTCCACACCCCTGTGATAAGGCAGGACCAAGTATATCTAGACCATCCCGGACAGGTACTCAAACCAGCGGTTCTCAAATTATGGGGTTGGCCTCCCAAGGGAGGCAGGGTACGTGTCAAGGAAGGCATGATCTGTGTGTTTTTGGTTTGTTAGAGCTCTAGCTGACAGTCCTGGGTGGCTGGGGCTTGGGCAGAAGGGCCATACACACCTGAGAGGTGGGGAAAAGGGGGACAGCCAGAGTCCTGTCACCCAGTCTCAGGCTCTTCTTCTCCCACTGGCCCAATCCCGTACCTGGAGGCCATGGGGCTTTGGCTGTCACCAGCAGCACAGAAGTAAGGGTAGCAATGGGGCACTAAGTCTTCTGTGATAAGTGATATTGACAAAGATCACTTTCTACATTGCCACTCTTATTACTGTGCTCCTGCTGGCAAGGTGCTACCTTCAGAGCTGGGCATGTTGCCAGCAGTCACTACTCTCCACCCTGCCTTCACAGCTAGGTGGTGGCATATGTACTTAGGGGGAAGGGGCATAAACAACTACCAACACAAAGAAGGGGGGCCCGATCATATACATTTGAGAATAGAGATATCCTATCTCCTAGAACAGGAAGGGACCTTGAAAGGTCATCAAGTCCAGCCCCCTGCCTTCACTAGCAGGACCAAGTACTGATTTTGCCCCAGATTCCTAAGTGGCCCCCTCAAGGGCTGAACTCACAACCCTAGGTTTAGCAGGCCAATGCTCAAACCACTGAGCTATCCCTCCACCCCACTGGTCTAACTTTTTCTTAAAAACCTCCAGTCACAGGGATTTCACAACCTCCCTTGGAAGCCTAGTCCAGAACTTAACTACCCTTATGGTTAAAAAGTTTTTCTTATTATTTAACCTAGAGCTCCCTTGCTGCAGAGTAAGCCAATTACTTTTTGTCCTACCTTCAGTGGACACAGAGAACAATTGATCACCATCCCTTTGATAACATCCCTTAACATATTTTAAGACTGTTACCAGTTCCCCCCTGAGTCTTCTTTTCTTAAGACTAAGCGTGGCCAGTGTTTTTAACCTTCCCTCACAGGTCAGATTTTTTAAACCTTTTATCACTTTTGTTGCTCTCCTCAGCATTCTCTCCAATTTATCCCCATCTTTCCTAAAGGGTGGCACCCAGAACTGGACACAGTACGCCAGCTGAGGCCTCACCAGTGCTGAGTAGGATAGGACAGTTATCTCCCATCTCTGACATACAACACTCCTGTTAATACACACCAGAATTATATTAGCCTTTTTCACAACTGCATCACATTGCTGACTCACATTCAATTCAATATACTCCCCAGTTCTTTTTCTGCAGAAATACAACCTAGCCTGTCTTTCCTCTTTTTGCAGTTGTGCATTTGATTTTTTTTCCTATGTGTAGCGCTTTGCATTTATCCTTATTGAATTTCATCTTCAGACCAATTAATTCTCTAATTTGTCAAGTTTGTTTTGAATTCTAATTTTTGTCCTTCAATGTGCTGGCAACCCCTCCCAGCTTTGTGTCAGCCATAATATTATAAGCATACTCTCCACTCCATTATTCAAGCCATTAATGAAAATATTGACTAGTACTTGACCCAAGACTAACCCCTGCAGGACCCCACTAGATGTGTCCTCCCAGTTTGACATTGATAATTACTCTTTGAGTACGGTCTTTCAACCAGTCGTGCACCCACTTTATAATAATTTCATCTAGATTGTATTTTCCCTGGTTTGTTTATGAGAATGTCACATGGGACTGCGTCAAAAATTTTACTAAAATGTCATCATGCCTTGTTCGATGTGTTTAAAGATTAGCCTATAAAGGCAATATGTCTTAGTGGCTAAGATTGTGCATTAGCATTTGGAAGACCTAGGTTCTAATCTCAGTTTTGCTACTGACCTACTCTGTAACCTTAGGCTGGTCACTTCACCTCTCAGTTTATGTCATGTCTATTTAGATCACAAATTCATTAGGACAGGGACTCTCCTTTGAACACAGTGCAGCTCTGATCTGAGTTTGAGCTCCTACATGCTCCTGTAAAACAGCTATAATTTCAGCTTCCTACTATATGTATTCTCCCACAAAGGCAAATACCAATGAATACAAATATTATGCAAATAAGGTACCAAAGCCATACATACAAGCGGCTGAGCTTTTGAGGGCTCAGATATTATAATCAAAAAGGTTTTTTAAAATTTATGTTTGTTTAAAATTTCGCTGTCATGACGACCTTGCGTACTCCTGTGGGAATTCTCAGGTGAGGCAAAGAGAAGTGCCAAGCACTGTTATTCTCATCATAAAGAAAATCCACGAGAGAGATTTTTTCCTACTTCTCCACTTCCATAACACAGCAAATGCTCTGCAGTTTCAAAGAATTTCCTTCATTCCTTTTGACAAATACCTCCACTGGGAGGAAGTCGAGACCTGAAGGCAAGGCAGACCTTAAGCATTTATCAGCAAAAAGAAGAATGCTGTTAGCAACTTGGCAAAGGGCAAGCACTGACATCAGCTATGGAATGAATTCATTCACTTTGCAACAAACTAGCGTTAGGGGTTTCTCTCTAGGTTCTTTTATAGTTCCCAGGACCTTAGTATATAAGGGCCACACATATATTGATAGGTTTATCCTTCCAATATCCTTGTGAGGCAGGAAATACAGAGGGGGAGCTGAGGCACAGAGAGATTATGTGATTTACCCAGGATCACACATGGAGCAAAGAACAGAACCTAGATCACCTGCACTTTAGTCCAGCACCTGAAGTACAAGACCAAGAGTGGGTGCATTTGCAACAAAAACTAGTAAAGAAGAAAACTGTGAAATGTGCTAAAACCTTAAGTGTAAAAATAAAATACAGACTCACAGGAGTCTTACCTGTTCCTATGGAAATGCAGGAGACTGGAATTCAAGTCTGATCTCGGATTTGTAGAATCAGTAAGCACTGCGCGCAGTAGGAATCACAAATAGCTCCTGGGGAAAAAAAGAAGAAAAAATCCCACTGATTCATGTCCAAAGCAGCTAGGGGAAATGTTCAGATTGAGGGCTGGAGGTGCTGAGCTAATACAGGCCCCAATATGACGAGTCTGGTAATTGCCTCTGATCCAAAAAATACTTTGAGAGAATATGTCCTTGACTCTTTCTTTACAGTGTATGTGTTAAAAAGAGTCAGACGTGCCATTAGTTTTTAAGCACAAGTCCCCATTGTAATCAAGGAAGTACAAGACATTTCATTGAGATACATCTCAAACATCAGGGACTCTTTCCCCCTAACATAGATGAGCCATGACTGTTTGTTCATCACGTACGTAAAGTGCTCTGTGTACATACAATTCATTTGTATGTATTTGTTTTTAATCTGTTGATCCTGTAATCACAGTACAAATGGTACTGCTATTACCCAGCTGCACCAGTAGTTCTAACTATCTTCTTTCACAGTCCTCCAGGTCCGTGATTGAACCAGCTGCTCAGCCAATAAGAAGTGTGGTGGCTACTTTCAAACTTGCTCTTGCACCATCTACTGCTGTTTAAAGAGAATTGCTTGGTATAATACACACCAGTTAGCTCATTGGCACAAGTTCAGCTTTGCTTTCTGATAAGCAGGCAATTTAGGGTGACCCGACAGCAAATGTGAAAAATCAGGACGGGGGTTGGGGGTAATAGGAGCCTATATAAGAAAAAGACCCAAAAATCAGAACTGTCCCTATAAATTCAGGACATCTGGTCACCCTAAGGCAACTCTGGCTACTGCTATACCAGCTGTA
The DNA here is from genome assembly GCF_025201925.1 of Gopherus flavomarginatus. Lineage (NCBI taxonomy): Eukaryota > Metazoa > Chordata > Testudines > Testudinidae > Gopherus > Gopherus flavomarginatus. Next base: position 157,180,290 of record NC_066619.1, read on the forward strand.
AAACATACACTCTATGCAAATTAATGATAGTTTGCTTGCAACCCTTATTCCGTGAATAAGCCCATGTTCCAGTGGGACAGCTCAGGTGAGAATTACTCACATGAATAATAAAGGATGGAGCCTTGATTTTACAGCATGGATCCCCATTCAAGAAGTGATTCCTTTAAAATGAGCTCCTTGGATTGTTCTCTTTAGCACTATTCTCTTTGCACAACATGTTCTATCAGATAGCTGCTCCTTGTCATCCACCTTACTTTCCCACTGCCTCCTTTCTGATATTGCTTGGCATCATGCACCTTTTGAAATGTGAAATGTTTAACTTACTAGTCTAATTCCTTCATCATTATGAGCAAGGTTTGCTTTTTGCTAGTGCGTTGGACTTTCCCCTTGTTTTTCATTTCTTATCACTGTTTAAAAACTATTTTCTGTGTGGTGCTAGGGGAACTGAACATGCCTTTCTCTGCTGGTTTCCTTGTGGGTATTTTTTGTTTGCTTTATGCTGAGTTTTGGCTTGTTTCCACCTCATGCTCAATTTCCCTAATACTCCCAACCCAACTCCCCAGGTCCCTTGAACACCTCACCATGAAGTTGTCACCTGCTAGTTAGAATAAATTAGGAACAGCAACCGGTTCCTGACTAAATGACTTCCTTGCTAATGCTGGCAGAATGACTCCAAAGTGACTGGAACTACTTGCATGAGTGAATGCTCACTCAGATGAGAGAGAGGCTTCCACAACATGTCCTAAACTATCTTCTTGTCCCCCCTGCTGAGCTCCAGGCAGCATTGGGGAATTTTTAGTTCTGAGGGCTGGTTCCTTGTTGGAAAAGATATTAGTAACAAAGACTCAGTATTTTCCTTTATTCACACTGGATATCTCTTTCCCTCATTCCAGTCTATTGATTTTAATAGTTAAACAGAGTCCTTATTTACACTGCCATAAAAAGAAGCCAGTGGTTTGTGCATTAAGATCTGTTGCACCTCATAGTAATGAACTAGGTACAGATGAAGCAGTTGTATGCAATAACCTTCAGCTATAAGCACTACCAACAATTCATATAGAAGAGTTACAGTGGGTCAGACCATAAAAACATGGAAGTAATCATGGGGGGAGGGAGGGGGAGGGAGGGAAACCCCCATGCAGCAGCACTAGTGAGACTACAGTGCACAGTTTCATGCCTATAGAAATGTGATACTGTGCTTAAGTACAACTACAGAAGGGTAGAGAAGAGCCTGTTATCTTGAACAAGTTCTTTCTGGGAGGTCTGACAACAACAAGGACAAGTGAACTGAGATTTCACTTTATTTCATTAGGCCTGGAGATATTCAAAAAACGCTTCAAGTTTCAAACAGTGTCAGTCAAAGTGAAAGTTTGTGAAAAATTCCTCCTGTTTTTTGAAAATGTTATGTTTCAGAAATCTGTCATAGAAAAGACACCATTTTTCAGAAGCTTTTTGCAAAATATTTCCCCACTTTTCAGCTACCTCTAGTTATGCCTAGTTTACTTGTGTCTGACAAGAACCTGACAGACCTAAGGGTTGCTGGTGTATCTTTGCTCTCTACACAACATTATGAATGAGGAAGCCACACAGACACAGTTGGTTTCCAAATATAAATATACACACACACAAGCACAAAGCCAGTTACATATATAAAACTGCTCTGTTAGCTTCTTCAAAGGAAGACAGAATGCCCACTGGAAAGTTCCTGGGCTGTCTCACCAGTCCAGAAAAGAGCAACATATGCCACATCCAAATGTATTTCAGGCCTTTGCCTCAGGGCCCAATTTATTATTCAAACACAGCTCATAAAGTAACCCAAAACAGAACATTGTCCCTGACCAAAGCAGGCTGTAATCCCCAGAAGCCTTTCCCCTTTCCTCCATCAGCTCCCTCCAGAGCCTTACCCTAACACAAGAACTTCTGCTAGGAACTTTCTGCATCCTGAGATTCTAGAGCACAAGTGAACTTTTCCTGGTCTTGATAAGGACCAAGTGCTCTTCAGGCTATCATCTGTCCCACTAGCTACACAGCATCTACTGGGAGGCAACTGATGCATCACGGGTGGGGCTGTGCCCATCTCCCTTTAAAAGGGACAGTCACCTGTGACAGTTCCCAAACCATTTAAAAGGGTACTACCCAATTCCTATGCATTACAGTTGCAATAAAATAGGAGCCCCAGTTTTCCACACTAGTGGAAACTATCATTGTTGGTTGGCCATAAGAAAAATACGTTTGTCCAGCACGAGAGACAGAGTTCTGGATGATGATTTGATTTTTAAAGGTGAAGTACTTGTGGTTCCTACAGTCACTGAGATTGGAAATGGAAGAAATCATTCATTCTGGACACAGGAGGGCAAAGAAGCATAACCATAGGACTAAGGATATGCTGTTTTGGCTTAGTACCATCACAGCCAAATGACACATACTAAAATCCTGTTCCGTACAGACAGCCAATGAAGGAATGTTTAGACATAAACATAGACATTGGCTCAAATTGCAGGGAATAGTTCTAATCCTATTGATTCTGATTATGCTTTAAGGAGATCCATTTTCAGGCCACACAACATTGTTCAGCAGGAAGCCTTTCCGGTTTGAAGTTAAATAGCAAAGTTCTTAAATATTTAGTTAGAGCAAAATCTCAAGTAAACTTGATAAATTCTGGTTGATGTGAGTTTCTCTGGTTGAATTATTTTCTTATGTACAGCTGCTGCCTACAAGTTATACCCATACAAGTAAACAGCACACAACATGGTGCTAAAAAATTACAGCAGCTGAGTAATACATCTAATGTCCATACACAGACCGCTCCTAATTTTGCAAAAATGATGTCAATGCCAACTCTTCTTTCAAAGAGGTGGATTATCTCTGGATGCACCTCAATTGTTTCTCTATAAATGACCAAAACGCAAAAATCAGATTTTAGAGGCGGGATTCCAGATTCTGATAGGAATTTTGCAGCTCTGGACCACTTCTTGAAAAGACCTCTCAGGACCTTGGGTTCCCTGCAGTGATTGTTCCCTAGAATATATTCTTAAGGGCTTTGCAAGCCTAGTAGTTTTAGATGAATCAAGTGATGAGACAGTTTTTCTTGGATGACTAGTCCCAGATTGATTGAGTCACTGTGCAGAATTGGTCATCATAGTAAACACATCATTTTCTTTTCTTTATTTCCTTCCATTACTCCTAGATATAATGGGTGTTCTTTAACCACCCTTACAACACAGTCCCTTTGTTCCACAATTAGATTAACATGAAGACATACAATTCAAATAAATAATGTAGATGTCCCCATGACGGGTTCCCCACAGGATGCCACCTGGAACTGGGGTATCACTGAGCTCCCTGACCCACCAGCCTGGGCTCCCTCTCATACTGTACTGCTGTGACAAATGCAAAGCCCTCCATCCAGCACTTCCCCCAGTTCAGTCTTTGTACCTCAGAATCTTCTTGTGTGGGGAGTGAAGAACCACAGATGATGTCACTCTCAGCCTTATACAGCTTTTGCACATGGCAGGAACCCTTTGTTCCAAAGCTTGGTTCCCAGATCAGTCTGTGGAAAACTACTGACATCCCAAGATGGAGTCCAGCATCATGTGGCCTGGTCACATGTCCTTGTAGAGTCATAGCAGCCGTCACTCACAGGCTGTCGGTAGTGTTCTCAGGAAGGCTCCCAGGTGGAAGATAAGCATCTCTTAAGGCATATTGTTTTCCCTAATGGCTCATTGCCCTGAATAGGCCTTTCCCAACCAGCTATCTAGACTGATTGTCTAGTGGGCATTACCCAAGTGTAACTACATTTGAAATACAGATACATAGTCAATATTCATAATTTCAGATACAAAAATGATACATGGATACAAATAAAATAATCATATTCAGAAAATCATAACTTTGCCAATGACACCCCACACAACGTATCTTGCATAAAATGCATCATAATTATGCTATAACCATAATATCACTATGAAAAATATGGGGTACAGTGTCACAGCCCCCAAAATAGGCAAAATCTGTTTAAATAACTTCTTTTTAAAACTGCTTTTTAAAATTAATTGCTATGGAGAAGGGAGTAATGTAATGGGGGGGAACACACAGATTATGAAAAATCTTTAAAAATGAGAACTCGTACTAGTTACAGAATGAACAGCATATTGTATGTGCTGTGTTAGAGGTATGTTATGAATAACAAAAGCACTGAAGCATTTACATATTTGTTTTCAGAAATTCTGGCAGTTGGATTTCACCATTCTGTGCCTCTTTGCCAGAATCACTAAACAGTGATACATATGGCTTCTGAAGTACCATATGCCATGGAAAATGTTAGCTGATGCCTATACAGCTGCAACATACTATAGTCTTTATTTAGATTTTTGCAGTTTTGAACAAAGAATATTAGATCATACAAAACATTGTGCAAGCAATATGTAGCAAAGTAATACACTGCATTCAAAGAAAGCAAATTAAAAAGAATAAAATTATAGTTTTATGAATTAAGAGGCATTCACACCAATTATTATATCAAACAGCAAAACAATTTTTTTTCTGGATGACCAAGAGTTGGGTGGGAATGTCATCTTGCACTTAGAACAAGAGGTTTGGACAAAGGACTCCATGGATATACTATTCCCAACTCTGCCTTGGACTCAAGCCACAACTGAGAAAAACATCTCTTTCAGGAAAGCACTTCATCTTAACTTATAGATGGGCTTAAGTCTCACGCAGGCCAATAGGAGTTAAGCACATGAACTGAATTGAGACCTCACTCTAGGAGGTCTGAACTCCTAGAATTCCTGAATTGCTATATCTCTCATCTCCCTCAATCACTCAGTTTACCTACCCTAAAAACAGGGATAATAATATTCATTTTACAGAAATGTTATAAGATTTCATTAGTGTACAAAAAGTGCTTTGAGATCTTCAGATGAAAGTTCGTGTTTAAATACCAAGGATGATCATTATCTATACTATATAACATTTACAAAATGGATTTAAATCACGCTTGACCTATTTTATAACATTGAGAAACACAGTCCAAGTTAGTTAAATCCCTATAAAATGTTTTAAATTAAAGCTGAAGTTTCAAAATAGTTCACAAATTTAGGCCCCAGTCCTGCAAAGGGTTATGTACATCAGGATCTTCTGTGCATGGATGGCCTCTGAGCTCAATGGGCCAACTCAGGTGCATAACATCACTCACATGTGTAAGTGTCCGTAGTATCAAAGCTCAAGAAATCTATTTCTTCATTGATACATGTGACTCCCATTAACAATAATGGAAACTGTATCAGATATTCAGTAGGCAGAGTCCACTAGGGAGATCCACCCCAATTCAGTAAGGTACTTTAAGCATGTGAGTAGCGTCATGGACTTGAGTCAAGTCGTTCTTTCGGTTTTGAATCATTAAATTTGAGGGGAGTGCTCACATGCTTAGTGTTGGGCGTGGGCGTAAGTACCTTGCTGAATCAGGGTCAAAGCAAATAAAAACATTGCATCCGTTCAAATGATGCACTGAAGAACCATGTCTTCTCACTGAAGAATCTCACATTTATTTGTTGCCTTTTCCCTCCATTTTTCCCCAGTCACGTCCTCTCAAGCCTATTTTCATTATCTCCACAAGTGGTGCCCATTCTTAAGTAAAGCAAGTTCAAAGGAAGACTGCCCCGGACGAGTACAAAAATAGGCTTTAATTTAATCATTTTTTAAAAACAGAAAATGGAAAAATAGACAGTGATAAATTACCTAGAAATGGGCAAGAGCAATTTCTCTGTTGTAAGGGCCAGGTCCAAACAATCAATGTCAACTAAAATCTTCCCACTGACTTCAAAAGGCTTTGGATCAGGCCCTATAAGAGAAAAGAATAATTAGCATTGCTACAAGGCTGTTATCGGACATGCTCCTGCTCTTATTGAAGTCATTGGCAAAACTCCCTTTGACTTCAACACATCAGATTTGCACCATAATGGAAAAATATCCTATGATGGCAAAAAAAGTCTTTACAGTTATATAGGTCCCTAAAATCTCTGGCCAAAACACACAGATTTATGCTTAAGGGTCATGGTAGCCTTTTAAAAATGGAAGATGATAATAAGAGTAATTAATAATACCATTCTGGCTGTCGTTGCTCTTGGGCTCACTACCGCTTATGATAAAGGAGTACTCAGCACTTTTTAAAATCAAACCACCTATATCTATGAGTCTAACTATGGATCAGAGTACCTCAATTTAGGCACGGACATTGAAAATGTTCATAAATTTTTTTCCCCAAATTGTCTTTATACAAAATTCCCAATAGGAGTTTTAGGTTCAGGTTGCACAATCAATCCCAAAGAGGAATCAGGTAATTATTGGCAAAATTCACCTCTTAGATCCTCATAAGAAGTCCTCAACTTAGTATGCTGCTCTCATTACAAGCACAGAGCTCCATTTATAAAATAATTTCCATCAACGAATGTCTATGGGAGCTCCACACACATACAGAGAGCGGAAAATCAAAGCTATATTCTACCATGAGCATCTGAGAAGAGATTGTTGCCCTTAGAAAGAGGAGAGCAATAAGCTGATTTTCATCACTGATTATCTTATACGGAGGAATGAAACTTCTGTCCAAAGAATGTCACCCTATTTTCTTTCCCAAGTCTTCTGATTTATCCATCTTTCTTCTCCAACCCTGCATACCCGGGGTTCTTTCAACCCAAAGCTCCTGGTAACTTTTACTCTGTGAGAGGAGATGTCAGGAAATAAATCAGGGGAGACACGACCGTCTGACCGATAGATGGCTGGCACAAACAGAACAACACAAGAGTGCTTTCACTTAAAGCTAAACTTACTAGCCTCAAGCACTTACACACGTCCGCAACAAGATTAGGCTCCTAAGTTTGCAAACCAACCCTTGATAATTGCTAAAGCCGAGTGTGGCTTTTGAGTGACACAGCAGCAGGCTTCCAGCGGACAAATCTTCCCGTCTGATGGTGGGGACTGCAAGATGTATCCAGAGGGAGAATCCAAAAGAGTCCCCAAATGAGTCCAACTATCTCAAGCTTTTCCCCCTTATTTATACATTAGTAACGAATGACATGTCCCTTAAAGAAACCTTGTTAAGTGAGCAATTTCAATCATCAAGCAAGAGGTTCCTTCTGATTATTGATTAACCAGGTGTGGGTTTTTCCAGAGTCTGCAGCCTTGAGACCCCAATAGACATTCCTGAGGATACATCCTGCTCTTTTAAAATGCATGTATCAGCAACTTCAACACAACTCTTATCAGGAAGGACACGGGGTCAAGCTGCCCTTGCTGTGGCACCCCAAGCCCCCTCCCCTCTTGCCTTGGTCAAGCTGAGATTGCTGAAGGCCAATTTACAGCTTGCTGACTAGGCCACCTTTAACAATAAGCCATAGTGGTTTCAAGCACTTTACTGGTTTGCCAAAGTCTCCCCGTAAACATACTTGCTTAACTTTAAGCACAAAAATAGGTCCACTGAAGCCAATGGTACACCTCACATATTAACGTTAAGTATGTACATAATATCAGAGGGGTAGCCGTGTTAGTCTGGATCTGTAAAGCAGCAAAGAATCCTGTGGCACCTTATAGACTAACAGACGTTTTGGAGCATGAGCTTTCGTGGGTGAATACGCACTTCCTCAGATGCATGTAGTGGAAATTTCCAGGGGCAGGTATATATATGCTAGCAAGCAAGCTAGAGATAACAAGGTCAGTTCAATCAAGGAGGATGAGGCCCTGTTCTAGCAGTTGAGGTGTGAAAACCAAGAGAGGAGAAACTGGTTCTGTAGTTGGCAAGCCATTCACAATCTTTGTTCAATCCTGAGCTGATGGTGTCAAATTTGCAGATGAACTGAAGCTCAGCAGTTTCTCTTTGAAGTCTGGTCCTGAAGTTTTTTTGCTGCAGGATGGCCACCTTAAGGTCTGCTATAGTGTGGCCAGGGAGGTTGAAGTGCTCTCCTACAGGTTTTTGTATATTTCCATTCCTAATATCTGATTTGTACATAAGGGTTTACTGTTTTGGGGTTTTAACAATAAGAGTATGTCTACCCAGCAATTAAACACCCCCGGCTAGCCCAGGGTTAGCTGACTTGGCTTGCAGGACTTTGGCTGTGGGGATATAAAATTGCTGTACAGACATTTAGGCTCAGGCTGGAGCCTGAGCTCTGGACCCTTCCAAGGGGGGATGGTCCTAAAGCCCAGAATCCAGACCGAGCATGAATGTCTACACAGCAATTTTTAGCCCCACAGTCTGAGCCCCATGAGCCCAAATCAGCTGACCTGGTCATCTTTTTTCCAGTTTAGACCTACCTCAAGTCTCTCTCTACCTATTATTTCATGTATTTCCTGTCCTTAAACCATCAGGGGCCCTACTGCCTTTGTATTTTTTTATTGGCTGATTTTATATCACCTATAATGAAAATACCTAAGTGAAGCACAATAATTATTGAAAACAACACGAAGAGCTAAAAATTAAGTCATAAAGTATCCTGCAATTTATAAAATCTTACCTGATCTAGGACAGCCAGCTAACCAGAGTAAGGACAAAAACAACAGAAACAGAAACGAAAGCCTGCTCAGTGCAAATCTGGATTAGACAAGAAAACCAAAAAGGCCAGTCAGAGCAGCAGACTCCAAGGACCGGGGTTTGCAACTGAGAACACTGTGCTGATGGGCTCAGAAAGCAGAGTTCCAGGAACAGTCAGCGAAGTCACTGGGGAGGATCACGACTGTAAGGGTATGTCTACACTACGGGATTATTCCGATTTTACATAAACCAGTTTTGTAAAACAGATTGTATAAAGTCGAGTGCATGCGGCCACACTAAGCACATTAATTTGGTGGTGTGCATCCATGGTCCGAGGCTAGCGTTGATTTCTGGAGCGTTGCCCTGTGGGTAGCTATCCCATAGTTCCCGCATTCTCCCCCGCCCCTTGGAATTCTGGGTTGAGATCACAGTGCCTGATGGGGCAAAAATCATTGTCGCGGGTGGTTCTGGGTAAATGTCGTCAGTCATTCCTTCCTCCGGGAAAGCAACAGCAGACAATCATTTCGCGCCTTTTTTCCCTGGATTGCCCTGGCAGATGCCATAGCATGGCAACATGGAGCCCGTTCAGCTTTTTTTTACTGTCACCGTATGTGTACTGGATGCCGCTGACAGAGGCAATACTCCAGCACTACACAGCAGCATTCATTTGGCTTTGCATGACAGCAGAGATGGTTATCAGTTGTTCTGTACCGTCTGCTGCACCACTGTAAATTGGTGATGAGATGACAGTTGTCTGTCGTTTTGTACCGTCTGCTGCTGTCATGGATTACCCTGGCTGAGGTTGGCTGTGGGTGCAAAGACAAAAATGGAAATGACTCCCCAAGTCAATTCCTCCTTTATAGTATCTAAAAATAGAGTCAGTCCTGCCTAGAATATGAGGCGAGTGTACTAGAGAACCATTGTACCAAAGAGCACAGCCGCTCCGTGTTAGATCCCGCAGAAATGATGAGCTGCATGCCATTCTAGGGGGTGTCCCTGCAACAACCCCACCCGTTGCTTCCCTCCTCCCCAAACCTTCCTGGGCTACCGTGGCAGTGTCCCCCACCCCTTTTGTGTGATGAAGTAATAAAGAATGCAGGAATAAGAAACACTGACTTGTTACTGAGATAAAATGAGGGGGAGGCAGCCTCCAGCTGCTATGATAGTCCAGGCAGGACATTAAGTGGTGTGGGGGAGAGGAGCCCAGCATCCCGCTGATATGATAGTCCAGGCAGTACAGAATCTTTTCTTTACACATGAAAGGGAGGGGGCTGATGGAGCTCAGCCCCCAGTTGCTATGACAAGGACGGTTACCAGCCGTTCTGTACCATCTACTGGGAATGACTGGGAATCATTCCTATTTTTACCCAGGCGCCCCCGGCCAACCTCACCTGAGGCCAGCCAGGAGCACTCATGGGCTGATGATGACAACAGATAGCAGTCATATTGTACCGTCTGCCACTGGGGAGGGGAAGGGGGCGGAGTGGATACTGCTCTTCACTGCCGCAGCATCGCATCTACCAGCAGTATTCAGTAGACATAGGGTGACATTGAAAGAAGTCAAGAAACAATTTTTTTCCCTTCTCTTTCATGGGTGTGGGGAGGGGGTACATTAATGTGCTATACCCTGAACCACCCTGGACAATGTGTTTGACCCTACAGGCATTGGGAGCTCAGCCAAGAATACAAATGCTTTTCGGAGACTGCTGGGGACTGTGGGATAGCTGGAGTCCGCAGTACCCCCTCCCTCCATGAGCGTCCAATTCATTCTTTGGCTTTCCATTATGCTTGTCACGCAGCACTGTGCTGTGGACTCTGTATCATAGCCTGGAGATTTTTTTCAAATGCTTTGGAGTTTTGTCTTCTGTAACAGAGCTCTGATAGAACAGATTTGTCTCCCCATAGAGCGATCAGATCCAGTATCTCCCATACGGTCCACGCTGGAGCTCTTTTTGGATTTGGGACTGCATCACCACCCATGCTGATCAGAGCTCCACGCTGGGCAAACAGGAAATGAAAATCAAAAGTTCACGGGGCTTTTCCTGTCTACCTGGCCACTGCATCTGAGTTCGGATTGCTGTCCAGAGAGGTCACAATGGTGCACTGTGGGATACCGCCCAGAGGCCAATACCGTTGATTTGCGGCCACACTAACCCTAATCCGATATGGTAATACCGATTTTAGCGCTACTCCTCTCATTGGGGAGGAGTACAGAAACCGATTTAAAGAGCCCTTTATATCGATATAAAGGGCCTCGTTGTGTGGACGGGTGCAGCGTTAAATTGGTTTAACACTGCTAAAATCGGTTTAAACGCGTAGTGTAGACCAAGCCTAACAATAGAACAAGGAAACAACATGGTTTCTTAAATAAACATGTCGTAGGGCATGTAGGACTTCAGAGTTAGTCATTAACACCTTGAATTGCACCTTGAATGGAAGTTAACCCATAAAGCGTGCAAGGCACAGGTTGAATGTCCTCATACCCACTACCCCCAGGAAGTTGCAAAGGGTGATCCAGATGGGAGATGACAAAGGCAAGTATAACTGTAGCAAGGCTTACATTTGAGAGGAAAAATCACGATCTCCTGGCTAGCCATAAAGTCAGTCTCTTGGCACTGGCAGCCACAGTTGTTCTCTGTAGCTATATCCAGAAGCAGTGAGAGATCTAGCAGGCTCTTAAGTTTGCAAACCAGGCTAGATTGTGAACATTTTGAGGCAAGAACTGTATAGTTCTGAGTATATAGGCAACACCTGGCACATTGTATTCACTATTCTTTTAAGGAAGAAGTATAAGAATGAGGAAAAAATTCACTAAATATATATTTGTAAGTGCAGGCACAATTCCTCTCTTTCCCCTTGGTGGATCCTCTGATGCAACAGCCTCACATCTATTGATTGTATGTTTGGTCTCAACCAAGGCCATATCGTGGATAGATAGCAAGAAAGCAAAATAACAGTATACTCTTGTTTGAGTGAAAAGGAAGTAGAATGAAGTTCAGATCTGATTTAGTGAATATAATTTCATGGAAGTAAGCCAAAAAAGCACCATGAAACCTATGCTACTTCATCTCCATGACAAGAAAGGATAGCGTGTCCTCATGCACATTACCCCCAGTGAGATGCATATGGTGATCCAGATGGGAGATGACAAAGGTAAGGATAATTTTAGCAAGGCCTACATTTGATAGGAAAAGTCACCATCTCCGACCTATCCTTGAAGTCACAGTCTCTTGGCACAGCAAGCCACTGTTGTTCTGTAGGTTCTCACTTACATTAAAGCCACTTTATGCAGTTCTGTCAGTGTACAGGGGCTCTTAAAGTGGATGTCACTGTAATTTCCAAATACCATCAGTGGGAAGAGACCTTGTGTCCTTCACCTAGGCTCCAACCTTACTATATCAAGTCCCACGTTGCTCATCACATCCGCTGTGAGGCTGCCACTGGGGCAGGTTATTCAACATCTTGTTTAAATAAGTTGGCTGTAGGCTATCTTAATTCTTTGTAGTGGTTGTAGCGCTTTTGAAAGTTTCCATATTAATAACCCAGGAGACTGTCTCTACTCACAGAACAGGAAAAGCCTGTGAGTCAGTGGCATCCTTTGCCCCAGAGTGGCCTACTTTTCCCCCATCTCCATCCCACGCAACTGACAGTCACTAAATGTGAGATGAAAGTTCAGACAACATGCCCACCCAGTCCTGCAGAATGCAAACAAGCGTTCTGGAGATCTCACTGAAAACATCAAGATATCGTAGAGGTCAATAGTTCAGCAGGATTCTAAAAAGGATTGGACAGACCTATGGATACCAGGAACATCTAGAATTACATTAATTAGCAAGGAATTAAAAAAATATTGGAAGGGATATAACCCTCTTCTGCTTTAGGGCTCATCTACTCTTAAAAGCGCTAGTGTAAACCTCGTGGAGGTGGATTACCATGAGCGCTGGGAGAGCTCCACACTCTCTGGGAGAGCGACCACACTCTTGCTTCAAAGCACTGCCGCGGGAGAGTTTCCACCAGCAGCGCTTTGACATTTCCTGTGTAGCCATGCCCTAAGGCAACCACTAACTGATGGAGGATAGAAAGGAACTTTCTCTATGAGTAAGTTATCTCATAATTGCTGATTTCAGAGTTTCTTGCACCTGATGGCAGGGTTTCTGAAGTAGCTGGTACTGGCCACTGTTGGAGACAGGATGCTAGATTAGATGGATCTGTAGTCTGACCCAGGTCCTTCTCCAAAACTTTTATTTTCCATGCTGGATTTGTGAGGTCTGCTAGGCTTGGCCCTCACATAGCTTTTGGACAGAGTGGTCAGGAGGGTTTACAGGCAAAACATCTTCCTTTAATCCCACTTGGTTTTTATTTCCAAACTATGAAGAACCATCCTGTAAGCAAGAACGAATACTAATGTTTGTCCAAACCCCACCCAAGAAGGAATGTGGACAGGAAGCCACTCATCTTACCAACCATGTCAGTGTCATTTGCCACAACTAGAAGAAATGTGAGTGATCAAGGGACTTGATTCTAAGCCCACTAAAGTCACTAGGAAGACTCATGAATTTTAAATTGGTCTCTGAAAGAAGAGGAAAATAGACCGCCTCTGATAGTAAAGTGGACAATAATCCATGTTTAGATGTCTGAGCCATGGCACTTACAAAACAAACAACAACAACAAAATTTTTTTAAACAAACAATTTTATTTAATCTGATTCCAGTAGATCTAGCCATGTGGACAGTCTAAGGACTGTGCCCTGCAAATGTAATTTAGTGTACAACTATATTGTAATGAAGTCTGTAACCATCTGTATTCCTTTACTGCATTCCTTACTTTTCATCAACAACAACAACCAGCAGACACTGGGAAATATGCTGGATACCCATGTCAGAAATAGAGGTGTGACAAGGAGATAACAATATGGCTGAAGTGGTCACAATTTCTGTGGAAGGCTCTCTACACTTACATTTAGTGCTGATTGTCGGGGTACAGACTTCATGGGGAATGAGACTCAGTATCTGGATTATTGTTACTGTTGTCTGACATCAAAACTATCTACTAACATATTTGTACTGGGACTATGAAGGGTGTTAACCCTTTCCTTTCCCAACCATGGACAGTCCTTATATCCTCCATATGCTGTGTTACTAAATGACACTTTATCTCCTTTTCTGATACATCTGTTTGGTGCGTCACATGTGAAGCTTCACTTTCATCTCTAACACCTATAGCCATTGTTTCCTATATTACTGGTGCCAGTGTGGAAAGAAGACATCCTTGAATTGGGCTTGCATTTGAACTGGCAGCAGATTGGCACTGGGCATTACTGTCAGGACTTTGGCATATCATTTAGTAGAAAACCTTGGCTAGTGAATGCCATCCACACCTAGCAGATGTGCCACTAAGTATTATCCCAGATGTTTTACATAATACAGAGCTGCTGGACACAATACTGCTTGGGGGAACCATGGCATCATTGTATTGCCTTTAGTATAAAATTCCATCTAGTTCACATTTCTGCAGGAGAAACCAAATGGTGCAATGGAGGGTAATAAAGTGGTGTCTTCCCCTTCCCATGCCCATAGATCAAATCTGTGACTGAATCATTTTGGTATCAATTTCACTCTTATGCCAACGGAAAAGCCTTTTTTTTTCTTTTAACCTCCAGTACTAACTCCAGCTGGTTCTTCAAATGCTTTAGCCCTACAACTGGTTCTGCTTAATTTATAGGTCCCCGCGTTAATCACGTAGGGCTCAGCTTTAAGTCTAAACAAAAGAAAATTAGCAAAATCATTGCGTATGGAAGCAGAGAAGAAATGTCCAAAATACACTGGAAGCCAGCTATGCTGCGCTACATCAATCATCCCCCCCGGCAGCCTTTTCTGTTTGGTCTTTCCTCGCCTGCCCTCCATCGGAAACAGGGAACATTGATGCTGCAGAGGCTAAACGAGAGGAACATTATTTGCTTTGCCCCGAAGAGTCTAGTTTTGCTCCCAGACGCTTTGACTGTTGCTGACGGTGTGTGTTACTGTTGGGGGGAGGTGGAGAGGGGATCGATGTAGGAATAACAGGGGCAGACAAGAGGCAACTGAAAAGCACCAACATCCAACTTTTGGTGCCTCTCTGCTTCCCTCCGCAGAGCCTCCCTCTGCTTTGCTCTGTTCCTGCTCCTGGAGGGGGAGAAAACTGGCCCCACGCCGGGCAGTGTTTCAGGCCGAGGCTTGTCCCTCCCAGCTCCCCCCAGTTCCCCTCTTGCCATCCGCTCCCTGAGCAACCCCAGCTCACACGGTGGAGGGGACCTGGGCGCGTCTCCTCCTCCCACCCAAGCCCCGGCTCTTTGTCCAACAGGCTGCTCCGCCGCTGCCTCTCGCCCCGGCTCCTGCCTAGCCGGTCCTTCCGTGCGGACAAGGCGGCTCCACCCGCAGCTCCGGCCCCCGAGCATCCTGCCCGGCTGCGGGAGCGGGCGGCGGCGCGCGAGGTAAGCGGGGACAGCTGCAGGGGCGGGCGGCGAGGGCTGAAGTGCTGGTGGCGCTGCGGGCTGACGCCTCGCCTGCTCCAGGGACCGGCGGGCAGCAGTGGGATCCGCTTCCCTCCTGCCTTCGGGGCGTCCCGGGGGAGGCTGGGGGTCCCCGGCTCCCTCTGCAGCACCAGGGTGGCTCGCCTCCTGTTCCGCTCGCTTTGCTTTCTTTCTATTTCTCCAGCTCTCTCTTACCCACTCACCCTCTCGCTCTTTCATTTGATTCCTCCAGCTTTCCTTAGACATTATCGAGGAGGCAACTCTCCTGCCTTGGCAGGGGGCTGGACCAGATGAGCTAATAGGAGGAGCGCGCGCACACACACACACACACACACACACACCCCGTCCCTTCTCTCTCCTCCTAACGGGGAGGGACTTGGGCTTCCAGCCACAGTGGGGCTGAGAATGAAGGCACGTGTGCCATGAACACCGCTCTCCTTCGCAACTGGACTCAGTCCGTTTCATCCGAACCTAAGTGAGGACGAGACTGGTCTTGAGAACCAGAGGGGATGAGGTTACAGGGGATTCTTTCTATTAGGCCCGGGTTAGGTTTGCTGTTGTTATTGCTTTGGGTGTGGAGCCAAATCCCAAAAGGCAATGGAAATCCTCTGCTGAAAATAGTCTTGCCAGCTGGGCGAAAACCCTGGGGGCAAGGGACTTGGGCATAACGGGCTTGTTATGGAGGGCAACCTGAGATGGTGACAATACACACATACGCGCACAAATCTGCACTCCCGAAGAAGTTGACTTTCCGTGTGTCTCTCATACTTAAAGTGAACGCTCCCCCTTTTCACTCTCCGACTCAGTGTTTGAATGCAACTTTTGGACAGTCCGACCTGAATGAGTGCACCGCCGATCAGAGCAGCGAAATTATTCTTTCTCCTGGTATCCCCTGGATTCCCACTCCATTTATTGTACCGCCCTAACAGGGCTCTGCTAAAAATAATAATTCTTCCCCTCCACTGCTTTCACCCAAGTGTCAGCGCCGGTTCACTGAGTATTCACCCCAAATCCTCCAGTACACATTAATCAAGATGGATAGTGAATACAAAATATGTCCCCTTGCCATATCTGCCTCTTAATCCCGAGAGTGATTCTGGAAAGCAGCATTATACAATGCCTCGATTAATCCCTTACACGGACAAATGCCATTTCTGACCTACTCCATTTTCTGTGACTGGGATCTTTCCAGACTGATTTTAGCCTCGTTAGAGAAATGTTCAGATGCAAACCGGGGTGGAGGGAGCGCGGTGAGAGACCATTAACGTAATATGATGTGTGTTTCAACCAAACAAATTTCTGTTATGGAATCAAATAACACAATCATTCATCCTATAATTACCTGGGAGTGGTGGATGTGTGTCGGGGAGGGGTGGGCTACTCCTAAGTGGACGTTGTGCCCATATCATGCTTGTTTTCATTTCACTGATCATTTTCAAAGCCCTCTGAGTGAAGTGACCTCATTCGGCGCTGGACACGGCGCTTGGCTAGATGGTTGCATGGGCGATTCTGGGTTGCCCAGCAGGTGAAACAAACTACCCCGTGTAACCCCAGTGAGTTGGGGTTTGCCCAGCAAAGGGCTGGTGATCGCACTGCTTGAGATTTCTCCATCGGGTGTAGTTAAATTAATACACACACACACACACACACACACACACACACACACACACACACACACACACACACACACACACACACACACACACTTCTACGGCTTTATTCAAAACCGTCTTCTACTCGCTCATAATCGTAATATGCACCATTGCCTTTGATTGTATTAATTAGGGTACCAAGGAAGATAACGGAGGGTCGAAATAATAAATGACTCTACAGAACGAACTAGCGCCCAGATTTCTGCTAGAACCTCGGGAGTCTCACGTGCTCGCTTGCCAGGAAGAGCAGAAATGGGTTAAAACAACATTGTCCTCGTTAACTGTTGGCATCAGGTGAATACTGTGCTAGCGTCGCATTATTAAAACAACCAGGGTGAGTGTGTATCGCAGGGAACTGCATATTGGTCCCCTTCTCCTTTTCTACAATTGCCACTGGATCGCCGTAGCGCAGTGTGCATTTGTCGAGGCAAAATACATGAAGCCACTTGGCAATTCCCTGAACCCTGATTAAACTTCCTTTAAAAAACAAACAAACTTCATTCTAAATCAGCTGGTGATGAAGTTGAAAGCGGCGTTTCTGCTGGAGTTGGGTTATTTTAGACGATGAAGGGGAGGAAACGTTCTCAATCAGGCAGTGACGCTTTTTTGGGGGGTGAGAGGAACCCCTTTAAAATTATTTGGCCCCATTAAATCGTTCCAGTACACAGAAGACTCATGCAGGACATTTTGCCACTCTTCACAGTTATGCTTCACCCTCTGTATGTTTCAATTGAAAACCAATTAAAGGTTTCTATAAATCTGTTAGCACCCCTTTTATGTGGGGCCCTCTGATGCGTGCTGTATTGCCCTTTAGATGCCTCTTCCTTTTTTTTGTTTTGTTTTACAATTGTTGTATCAATATAATGCTTCCTTTCTTCCTCTGTCTCTATAGATACAGATCTACAAGGCAAACTAAAGGTTTCAACTGCTATTCAGCGCCTCCTCATTTGTCCCGGAGCCCTAACAGTGGTGCCTTTTCTTCCCTGGCTGCTTTCCCCTGCTTCTGGAGCAGCAGTTATGGTAGAAGCAGATGGCTACTGATTGGGTGAGCTTTGTGGCTTTAATACTGAATACTTTATGGAAAAGGACTTTATCATGCTTGGTTGGTCAGAGGCACAACGGGATGAGATTTATGACTAGAGAAAATAAATCTCTTTAAGTTTCACCCCCCTGTGGCAACTTGCTCTAGCAAAGCAGGGCTGGAAAACCCCGCATCTTTCCCCTCCCCCCCTTTCTTTTCTCCCAAAGTTTAGCAAACGTCTGAAAACTTCGGGAATTCTCACTCGCTGAAGCAACTGCATCATCTTACTCAGCCCTTAAGGCTGTGGTGGGAGGGGAGGTTAATTGCTAGCTAACAGGCTGCGGTGTCGTAATGTAGGATCAAAATATGTTCAGAATTCAAGGCGATCCCCTATGTGGGCTGGGATGCGGACCTGTGCAAGGACTGAAGATTACACGGTTATAAATCCACACTGGGAGATTCTGATAGTGGCATCCTAATAAGCCACGCAATGCAGGGCGGCCACCAGGCTCTGCTCAAGGAGATGTTTGCTCAAGGCTGCTGGTGGCCTCCCCTCCCTGGCTTTAGGGCACAGCTACACTATGAGTGAGATGTTCAAAAGGACTCAGCATTGGCCTCACTCTGTTCCCATTGGAGTCAATGAGAGTTTTACTGTCATCTTCAATGGGACTAAATTTAGACCAAAGTGCTTCTGACCAACACAGTTCTCTCAGTGTTCTGATTACCTAAAGCTAGGTACTTACATCCTTAAAGCATGACTCAACTTCTATCTATCTATCTGTCTATCTAATGTTTTTTCTATTTCTACATGCTCATCGCTTGTATCAAAGCACTGAAGACATTACCTGTGTCCCCAAATTGCACCAAAGACAGTCAAGGAACATGGTCCTTGGTCATGGTAAGGTCCCATCTGTATTACATGCTTTTAACAATGATTGGAAATAATGTAACCAGGGCCCTTGAGTTGAGGTTATTGACTTTCTAGGGCAGATGGACCTTTAGACACAGCAGGATTTAGCATAGACTCTGGCCTTAGAAATACTTCCCCTTCAGTTACTCCCACACTCATTATCTCACATACAACTCCACCATTGGGGAGACATTCCCCATATCAACACATAAATTCTTGATTAGCATTTTTGAGCAGTTAACAAACCAGTGATTTTTTTCACATTTCTCAAACTGTCCTGAGCATTTCTACCAGGTAAACATTGTAGGAACAGATTTTCAGAAGAAAACTAGTGATTTTGGATTCTTTAAATGTTGGTAGCCATTTTTTGACACATCTTAAAGGTACTTGATTTTCAGAAGGCAAATGTTCAGCATTTGCTGAAAATTCAAACTGTTGGACACCCAAAATAACTAATCACTTCTGAAAATCTCAGTCTTACATTTCTCCCCAATCGTTTTAAGGTCATAATTAATAAATGTTTGGTAAATGCATTTTCCAGTCATGTCTCCATTATTTATTGAATGCTTTGGTGAATATAAATTTGTGTAGATCTAAATAGTTACTGAGCACTTGCTAAGCTCTTCTCAGGTCTGAAGCATGCTGGAAGCATTTCACCGGAAATTGAAGTGCTGTTGGGGGCTGGAGAAACAGCAGAGAGGAAAGGAAAAGGTGTGCATCGTTTGGATCTTTCTCTGTAGTTTTCTGTACATTGGATTAGAGAGGGCTTGAGTAAGCCTGTATGAGGGATCTAAGGTGCCTTATGTTTCTGTTGTTGGGAAGAGATTGTTTTATCTTTGTGGGAGTGAGTTTTAGTTAAAGTCTGCATCTGTGGAGAGTAAGCTTTAGAGTCATGATTTTTCAAATGAAAATTTGAGACATCTTTCCAAATATCATTGACATATATGGCAGAAAGAGGGTCAATTAGAGGGAAGGGAAATATAAAAGGAATGGGAATGTGGGACTTGTCTTGGAGGTGAGTTGAGAAAAGGGTGAGGGGACTGTGTAGTGGGACGAGTCCTTCAGCAAGGCATCAAATTCAAGAAAACCATTGGAGGGGCTACTTAAAACATTTCCATAACCATGTGTGGAACTGTCAGTAAGTGTTTGTTCTTTGAAATAATTCCTCTACACACACGTTGCTGAAGTGCTTATCAATAGACTAGGGGGTATTTAAATGGCCAGTTGCTCACCAGTAATGTTTCTCTAAGGCCCAGGTGATGCATGCTTATAAGTACTTAACACATACATTGAGGAATGTTTGGCGTTTTGTCTCAAGTCACTTTCTTCCAAGATGCAACCATCCATTTTATTGGCTCATCTGCCTTGTACTCTGTCCCTGAGATACTTACCTCAACTTTATGCATTCCCCCAAGTGATGACCATGCCTTTGTGAAAGACTATTCCACCACTGTGAGACATCAATCTGAACAAGAGATCTCTTCCTTTGCTAACACATCTCGGATGCCAGGTCAATGCCTTAGCCATAATCCAAACCACCCCCATGAATGCAGCCACATTTCTCAGACATGCTTCCCACTCCCATGAAACAGAGAAGTGTATACAAGACTATTGTTGGGCTGACTGGAAGGGTTTGGATACAGTGTTACGAGGATTTTGATGAACTTCTCTCTCCATCTCATTTTTATAAAAGCTGGACAGTGAAGTATGTTTGCTTATCCAGTGCTTAACTAAGACAGGGATTTAGATGAAACTAAGATGCCTGAGGCAAAACTCAAAATAAGATGGATGTGATGCTAATGGGGTGAGAAGAAACATCCAGAAGAAGTGGAACATGTAAGGTCTGTTTCCTCTATTATAGGGGTAGGTGGTTCTAAACTCTAGGAGTTCTTTTGAACTTCTGGTTGCTCCTGGGTTTCTCAGGTAGAGCAACAGCCTGAAGAGTTGTTTCCCACATGTATCTAAGAGGTTGTGACCAATTAAAGTTAGCCATGTCTATTGTACCTCCAAATTAGATGCTGCTGCAATTTCTTCTCCATGGAGATTCCCTCAAGGAGCATTCAGAAACTTCAGCTGCAGCAGAAAGAAACAATCCATTTACTTAGCAGAGTGTGATGTATGGATCACATTACACCTGTGTTCCACAGACTGCACTGGCAACCAGTTTGTTTCTGGATTCACCTGACTTGATTTTATTTTATAAAGCCTTATATTGTTTGTATCCTGGTTATTTTAGATACCATCTATTTCCTTAACTACCGCAGTATTTGAGATCAGTTGAGATACCCTCCTAGAAGTCCCCAGATTTGAATGATAGTAGATGGAGGCAGGACATAACCAAGTTTCAGGGCCTTGGATCTAGAGTTTCCTTCCTATGTACTTCTAACAAAGCCTGAAAAGCTTCTGTGTTCCCTCAAGCCTAGCATCAGTAAAAGGTATGGCTGAGGTGAGTTTCTTCCCTAGGTTTAGACTTTTCCCAGTGGTTATTTGTATTTAATTAGTGTAGTTCATTATAAAAATGCATAGACATGATTGATGGGTGCATATTTGTGAAAGGAATAAATAGATACTTCCTCTGGCCTCCATTATTCTCACCTCACTGAAAAGAGAAGCAGCAAGATTTGAGGCAGCATCTGCCATTCGGAAGTGGGGAATCAAAAGCATCTTTTTTCCCTTCTCCCTGAAAT
Organism: Gopherus flavomarginatus; assembly: GCF_025201925.1. Lineage (NCBI taxonomy): Eukaryota > Metazoa > Chordata > Testudines > Testudinidae > Gopherus > Gopherus flavomarginatus. The sequence goes on from NC_066619.1 coordinate 157,201,593, forward strand.
ATGGATGGAGGAGGGAAGGCCTTTCAGGACCAGGTCTGAAAGTTAGGCCCTATCTCAACTGGGAATGCAGAAATAAATGGGTGAAATTCTATAGCCTATATTACGCAAGAGGTCAGAATAGGTGATTATAATGGTCCCTTCTGACTTTAAAATCTATTAATCTAGGAAGAAAGATCTTTTTACAACAAGTCTGTATGCAGTGATTTGATCTGATTCTAACAAATTGTGAGGCGGCGGGAAGCATTATTAGACATGGATAGGGATAGATTAACCCACTTATTTATCTAGCTTGTCTATCATACTCATCCCCATGGTAACTTAACATCTAAGAAAAATCTTTAACTGAGTGTAACTTTTTTAAAGGGTAAGTAATTTTTAGGTGGGCAAACTACATTATAGAAAATAATCCATTTCACTTTACACAGACTTAATTTTCTGCTCTGCCTCTACTATGGCAGAGCAGAATCTTAGGGAAACTCCTTATAATTCCCTCGTTTACCTATTTCAACTACTTTTTTCTTCCTATTAGTAAGAGCATCCCCTTTTATTATGTTTTTATTTTCTATTCAGTACTCTCTCTCTCTCTCTCTCTCTCTGTATATATATGAATGGGTGTATGTGTATTTATGATGGGTGTATTATTTACTCCCTAGACACACATATTCCCCATTTCCCATAGCAGTGCCTGATATCATATTAAATAAAGTTTAATGCATATGACAATTAGTCAATGATAATAACGTGCTCATTTCAGCAGTCCAGTGCCCTGTCGCTGTTCTTTTGCTCCCAGCTATATTGTTAAGCAAATCAGTCCCATTTAGTTCCACTTTATTGCCCAATTGTCGTTTGAATTTATTAAATATCCTACCCAGTGTCCCCACGATTTAGGAATCTCTCCTCCCCCCCCCCCCCAAGATTTAACGTCAGTTATGAGTCAAACATGCAGGATTAAGAGCCTCACTGGGTTATCTGAATACCATCCTTCACTTGTTAGAATATTTGAGGGGAGTTTCTCGCTGTAAATGTGCCAGATAGAACTCCCCAAATCATGAGAACCCGGAATAGAGTTTCCATTCGGATTTAGCTTTGCATTCAAACTGTCACTGAGATACCAGGGGTAGGGAATTGCACATATAGGGAACAACACGTGATCTGACAAAAGGCAGGCGACTGCTTGCCCAGCAAAGTGGCATGTGTGATAATTACAGTAACAACTCAAACAATATGTGGCGTGGGACTCTTCCCTGTTTCCTTAAAAGCTGGGGTCTATCAATTAGTGCTTAATAGGGACAAATGCAATAAGTCAGTGGGAGTGGGAACTAAAGCACTAATGCCAACTAGTTGATTAGGAACGGAGATTACCAAAATCCCATCAAACCCTGAATTTCAGCCAGTCAGAAGAGGGGGCTGGCTATTTAACACTGGCTACTGTAAAAAAATAATCATTCCTCTTCTTATGAATGGCACATTTTTCACGTGGTGAGAAAAAATAGTCACATGACTGATTACTTAGCTGAAAAAGGCAATCGTGAATGCAAGCTTGAGGCGTCCAATAATAGCAACAACACGCTGAGTTCTTTCTAACTGTAGCTAAGACTACGATTGGGTCAAGGATGTTCTTCACGCTGGGTTTGAATTACAAATATTTGCAGATAGCGGGGTCTCACCTTCGTCGCCTCATGCACAAACTGTAGTCATTCCCCCTGCGGGTAACGCCTGAATCTCAGTGAGACCGGGTTGAATCCTCCCTTGGTGCAAATGTCTCGCTGGTTCTGTACATCCCCTATTTGTATCACATCCCCTATTTGTGGCCACAGAGAGAGGCAGTGAAAGAGCACTGTATATCTGTTCCAGAACCCTGTTCTCACTGCTACTTGTCAACTAATTCCGCTCACCACCCAATCTTTTACCTATCTTCAGACTAAAATAACATAAACCTGAAATCAATGGAGGGGGGGGGCGTTCATATATATACACACATACATTTCTTTCAATATTAAGTGATATATAGTCCACGAATCTAAACAATACACATACAGTGCGTGTGTGTGTGTGTGAGAGAGAGAGAGAGTCCACATCTTTGTAGCACTCAGATATTTTGGTAGGTGGGTTAGCACCAAGGTAAAGCAATACTGGCAGCACACCTCAGGAGAACAGATTCTAATGTAGACGGGTCTCTTTGACTAGCGTAGGTTCCTGAAACTGACAACCGTAGTGTACTTTTTAGCTATCAAATCAGCACGCTCCCTTCACTGACTCACCAATATTAAGAAGTTTGTTAATTCGAGTTAATTAGCATTCAACTAATTCAAGTTCAAACAGGCCCACAAATTAGTCTAGACAAACCCAAAATGACTACCACGCCAGTACCCACTCCTGCCATTCCCCATCCCCCAAACATACCTGGGGATTATAGTTTCTGTGCAGTCCAAGGTAATTTATTAGAATTTAGACTATGTCAATGTGGAGTTTCTTGACTCCTTCTAAAACATCAGGGGTGAATGTACCTCTCTGTCTCCTCCTAGCTTTCGCAAAGATTGTGTTGTTGGTGGGGGTGGTTTTCAGATACTCTTCATTTGTATTTTTGACGAATCTTGTCAACGTGTTTTAACTGATTCCATGTCATCTGTCTTTCCTTATCACTACCTGGACTTGGAAGAGCACGTTCAAGAACCCAAAGTCATCTTTACAATTAACCAAAATTAATTTCCACTGCAAACGCACGCAGTGTGTTTTCTCAGCTAGACACCACCATCATCTTCTATTTCATTCCTCAGATCCCTGGGGGAGCATGAGCATAGAAAAAACATCTTCGAAGGGAAAACTTTTCTGAGCAGTGTGATTTGATGGTTAAAGCAGGGGACTCGGAGTCAATAGACTTGAGTTGTTTTTCTGCTCTGCCGCTGTTATTGCCTTGCTGAGCGAGCCTGTTCAAGTCACGTGAGGTCTCTCCGTGACTCAGTTTCCCCCTTTGTAAAATGGCGATAATACTACCTACCTACCTACCTTTCCAAGGCCCCGAAACAAGATCATGCCATGAAACGTGCTGTAGATATTACTCTTTAAGAGTAGCACTTTTATCTGTATAGGGACTGCAGGATCAGCCCCACATAAATATGTTTAATGATTGTTGCTGCTCCAGTCCACTACAAAAAAGGCTCCCAATCACGTAACCTAAACCGTCAGTTTAAATAGGCAGCGCTTCTGTAGTTCACATCTGAATATGCTGAGTATAAAAAGCGTGGCTCGCTGTACCTTTAAAATGGATGCTACAGTTTTCTTCTTCAAACATTTCATCCTACCTTAGTGCATCTCCTTACCTTTATCTGCCCCTCACAGGAAACCATTTTACAATGAGGAATTTGGGAAGGGCTTGGTTGGAATTATAGAATCACTGGAGGATCATAGAAGATCAGGATTGGAAGAGACCTCAGGAGGTCATCTAGTCCAACCTCCTGCTCAAAGCAGGACCAACCCCAACTAAATCAAGCCGGACCTTAAAAACAGGAGAAAGCCTGTCATGGTATAAACCGCCACTCTGAACCTTAGCGTCCAAAAGATGGGGTACCAGCATGAATTCCTCTAAGCTCAATTACCAGCTTAGTGCTTGTAGTGCTGCCACCAACCAGGAATTCCAGTGCCTGGTACACTCTGGTCCCCCCAAAACCTTGCCCAGGGACTCCCAAGACCCAGTCCCTCTGGATCTTAACACAAGGAAAGTAAACCCTTTCCCTCACCTTTGCCTCTCCCAGGCTTCCCCTTCCTGGGTTATCCTGGAAGATTACTGTGATTCAAACTCCTTGAATCTTAAAACAGAGAGGAAAATTCACCTTTCCCCCTTCCTTCTCTCTCCACCTCCCAGAATCTCCCTGAGAGAGAAAGTAATCCTAACACAGAGAGAAATTAACCTCTCTCTCCCCCTTCCCTCCTTTCTCCCCACCAATTCCCTGGTGAATCCAGACCCAGTCCCCTGGGGTCTCATCAAAATAAAAAAAACAATCAGGTTCTTAAACAAGAAAAGCTTTTAATTAAAGAAAGAAAAAACAGTAAAAAATATCTTTGTAAATTTAAAATGGAATAGGCACAGGATCTTTTAGCTATAGACACTGGGAATACCCTCCCAGCCTAAGTATACAAGTACAAATTAAAATCCTTTCAGCAAAATACAAATTTGAACTCCTTCCAGCCAAATACACATTTGCAAATAAAGAAAACAAACATAAACCTAACTCGCCTTACCACCTAGTACTTACTATTTTGAATCTATAAGAACCTGTATCAGGGAGATTGGAGAGAAACCTGGTTGCACCTCTGGTCACTCTCAGAACCCAGAGAGAACAACAACCAAAATCTAACAGCACACACAAAAACTTCCCTCCCTCAAGATTTGAAAGTATCCTGTCCCCTGATTGGTCCTCTGGTCAGGTGACAGCCAGGCTCACAGATCTTGTTAACCCTTTACAGGCAAAAGAGATATGAAGCACTTCTCTTCTATTAACTCTTACTTATCTGTTTATGACAAAGCCTTACTCACAGGAACGCCAACAATTTCTAGCACGAGTAATGCTTACTCACCATCAGTTGTAATGGAGTTGCTTTTCCCTGTTCTGAATTGATGACCTTCCCCTGATCATTTTCTCAGGATCACCTAACTGCGAAAACAAAGATAATCAACTGTTGCCGTAGACTATGCAGTATAAACTGAACGGTTCAGAGTATTGCCTTGACAGCTGTTACCGAAATGCACCAAATTACCTGAATATAAACAGACACAGACACAGACATGCCCATATAGATTTAGGCATGTCCTCTGCACACGTACGTGTTCAGCACGAGCTGCATGCATTTGAAGTCATGAGTATAGATTTACAACTGAACTACATTAAAACTACTCTTGATTTGACCTATTCTAGCTGTTCCGGTTTTACTTTATGGGGCCTTATGGACCGTCCCTCTCCCTAACAGGCTCCGTAAAAGCTCTTCTTCTGCGGCAACAGATTAGAACACAGGCTATTGAATGTAGGGTTATTAGTGTCAGAGCCGTGCATAGACTCAGCAATGATTTACCCGATGGACACACACCTAGACTAGAGCTGGATTGCTTTGAATGTTGCTAAAATCAGGACATTTGAAGACAATTCATAGCAGAGCATTTGTCCAGTGAAAATCTGAACACTGGTTTTTTTGTATATACACGGTGGGATTCTTTACTTAACTTTTTTAAAATGGAGATTATCCTCCTTCATTGTCAATACAGCTCATGGTTTTTTAAAATTGCTCTCATGTGAGTCGCAGCATAATACTTACAATGGTGTTTTGACAATATTCTTCTTATTTCTCTGATGCCTATTAAGCATAAGGCCAAATCCTGCTACCTTCATTCTCAGGGATTACTCGACTAAGGGAATAAAATTTGTCCTAGCAGGGACCAGCTATGCAATTCTCTTTTACTCCACCCCTTTAAATGAAGCTTTCAGGGTAGCATTGTTCACCTTAGATCTCTTCCTTAAGAAAACCAAATTGCTTCTGTAGACTAAAAATGCATTTCTACTTTTATGCAACTCGTATGTTTTGCCATACACACTATCTTGGTGCTAATTACAAAGTCTAAAATAAACTGAGCTAGATAACCAAGGTGAGAGCGGCTGAAAAATTTTTTCCTGTAAACGAGGCATTTCCATATTTTTGCTTGTGAGCTGTTTAATTTGAGATACCAAATTCAAACTTTCATTTAAAAGAGATCTTTCTAGCATGTTCCTTGAGAGGCCTGTTTCATTTTATATGTTGATGATTCTTCACAGCAGGTGTCTGCAATTTCTTAGCCCAATTTTTGCAGTCCATATTTAGACTTCAGGAGTCTAAATACATTTGCTACAGTAAATAATGCAGGATCTCTCCCACCGTTTGTATGACTGAACAGGACTGAACATTCGTCTGCTGAGCTTCATAGTAACACTTAAGCTATACCCTGTGACTGGATGTGATTTTGGTTGATCAAATTTCTCCCAGTTATGCAACTGGACCCGATCCTGCTTCCACTGAAGTCATTAGGAGTTTTGCTATTGACTTCAATTGGAGCAGGATTGGGCCCGCTACATATACGCGCACTCACCCACCTCAGTAATCTTGAAGCTTCTTTCCATTTAGTTTAGAAAAACAGCCATCTGTTAAATTAAAAAAGATATTGTAGCTTTCTTATTTTTCGCTTTTTTCTGGACTAATGTACCAAAGAATGTACAAAACTAAAGGCACAGGATATTTTTTTAGGGGAAGGGGACTGGCTTTGTTTTAGCATTACTATTCCCTTCATGTTTTAATTGGAAACACAAACTTTAAAATGGACCGGTTCTGGGTACTAAACTATTCTTCTGTGAGGCTTAGATGAAGGTGTTGACTGGGGTTCATTTTATAGTAGCTGGATATAGTAGTATTCGAAGCTGATAAATGCACACCAATATCTTAACAATCCATTTCAGTGTCAGGGAATTTCGGTAACTGATACTATCGAAGCAATTTCAAACTAGTTTATGTACCGTGGGGTCCCTTAAAATTCTCGCAAATAAAAATAACGGGTACATTTTCTCTTTTCCCCTATTAATGACGGTCATCTGGACAATTTATATCACAAAGCAAGAACAGCATCATTTAAAACACGGGAAAAAATCTTGGAGGCAGGAATTAATGCCTAAATTGTGTTTACTCCCATATCTGTAATGTTATGTCAATCTCTCGTCCAGGAGACGAAGGGTTTTGTTGAATTAATAAGAGAAATGTTGAAAGCATATTATATGCAGCCTTTAATCCTAATGTCAGAAAAATCGTAATTATGGAGGGGATAAGTGAATTTGAAAGTCAACCATTATCGAACTCTCTGATTACAAACTATTTCTGTTCGCCTCTGTGAAATGCTCGCTTTCTTGCTTTCTTTCTTTCCATCTACGTTGTGTTGGGAAGGATGGAGATAGGTGAGGAACTGGTAAACAGCCAGTTTTTGTTCTGAAGGTGCCATCTCATCTGTATAGTGACCATGTAAAAGGACCTTTTCCTTTACAAATGAAAATGCAAAACTTACTGGGAACTTTCCCCAAAGCTTTGAGAAAGGCAAGCTCGCTAACGTGCTAAAGGTTGTACCCGCTTCTAAAAAGAGAGCAATAATGTGAACCAAAAGGGTGATGAGGCAGGGAAAGGGCGGGCTGCTTCACCGAACGGCCCAGCCTCCACAGCAGCTGGGGAAGGTACTAGCCTCGCCTTTAAGCGTCCATCTAGGCGGGTGGAGTTTGAAAGCAGTCCCCTGGTGCCTTTTATATGGACTGCGGTTCCCCGCGGAATCCCTATCTAGCCTCGAGGCGCTCACACTTAGGGCCATTCCTCTCGCTGCTGCTGCCAACCCCGCCTCAAGCATCCCCCCTTCTCCCTCTCATCCTAGCGCAGGGAGAAGGGGCTTGCGGTTACTCTGTGAGTTTGCTTTAGTTCTGCCTGGTCCTTTTTTGTGGATTTCCCCTTCTCATTGTACTGTGGTTTATTTGATGGGGCTTCACGGATCCCCTTCTCTGGGCTCTTGTACTGGGGTGGGAGGAATAACCCAGTGCAGGAGCGTTAGGCGTCACTAGTAAGAAGAGGGGCCGCTAAACACGACCATAACCTAGTGGATGTAGAATGTGTGGACGAGAGTCCCCCAGGGAGTCTGTTCCAGGCGAGGCACAATATCACCCACAGGTAATGGTCTAAAGAGACTTGAAGGGAGCTGGGGGTTCAGATGTTGCCTTTGGGAAGCCAGAGGCGGCAGAGAGAAGGGAGAGGGGGAGAAAGCAGTCCATGTTAAGCCGTTTAATTTCATTCTCTCTCTCACTTCCCCCAGAGGCTTTCACCTATGGCTGCGGTGTACCAAGCAGATCGGGGTTGGTTTCCCGGCGGGACAAAGCCATGGGAGAGCTCAGGGATTCTCCTCGCCTCGGTGCTGAGAGGTCAGTGACATCAGAGCCATCCTGCGCTGCTGCGAGGGATGCAGGGAGGCGCAGGTCAGTGGGTTAGGAGGTCTCCTGATCCCTTCTTTTTCTGCGTCCTCGGCCACACTGCCAGCCCCAGGAACCCCTTCCTGAGGTGACCCAAGGAGACTCTGAGATGTCAACTTCCGACACTGCTATCAAGCCACAAGAGGAACATCCCCACCCCACCCCCGCAGCACTGATATCACTACCCTCCCCTCATAATTTTTCATCTTTCCCCCGGGATGTGCAGAGCCTGGTCTAACTTCCTCCTTGCTATTCCTTACTGCTAAAGCGTGTTTATTCAGAGGAAAGACCCTTGTTTATTCGACGGCTAAGGAAGAAAGGTTCAGAGCAGCGAGAGAGCAGTAAAATATCCCAGACAAAATGGGGGGGGGGGTGGAGGGGATTTATTATATTTCATTTTAGAAAAAACATTGCACGTAGCTTTCATAGTCTCTTTGCAGAAGAGTCTCCCTGGGGAAGGAACCTGAGTACATTCACGCTAGAGGAAACTGAATGCCAAGCTCATCTTACTGTGGGCAAGAGGATCTTTTGGTTTCTAAAATGAAAGGAAAAACGACAGCAATAGACCACGGAATAGCCTCTGACCTGGGCAGACACTTGCAGGGCAAAGTTAGCGCCAAGGCTCTTCCTTGCATTGTAAAACCAAATCCCAGTTAGCTGAATAGCAACATTTCCGACAGTCAGAGTCCTGTCTCGCTCGTTAGAGATCCCAAAGTTTAATAGTTTGTGGGATTCCACGCAGGGCTTTTAAGCTCCAGAGAACACCTCCTCAGCAAGGGATCTTTGCTGAATAAACAAGAGGAGGAAAAATTCTGCAAGTGTACACGGGGCCCAAAGCCAGGGAGCGGATGGATTGTACAGGCAGCGAGATACTTGCAAACAGGTGAAGATTATCTTCAGAGCCGCGAGCAAAGGGATTGTGTGTATCTAGAAGGGTGGCTATTGGCCCAGGACCAGTTGCTATCCATTGGCGTTTTAGCAATGAAATAAGAATGGCTACAATAACACGGGGGCATTTAAATACCTCCCCACACCTACTGTTAAACCTCGTCCTAGCCTAGTTAACAGCTGCAGAGTGATGCTTACTGACTAAGGAAAGGGGTTAAATTCTTCCCTTTAATCAAAGCAAGTATTTAGGAGTTTTCCCCCTCCAGGATCATCATCTGCAACGGGAGCGCAGTCTCACAGTGAAAGCCACTAAGAGGAGATTTACACTGGGAAAGTGCCTCCTTCTTCTGAGATCCAGGGTGCAGTTTGGCAAGAAATTCTTGCTGCCCACACATACACACAAAAAGTCACAATAATAAATAATAAATAATAAATAATAAGCGCGATGAAGGGGTTTTAATATCATCCCTTTAAAATAAAAGCTCCCTCTTTTATTCTTAGGCCGCAAATAGCGCTTTAAGAGGATGCTCTCAAAGCTTTGGGCTCTGGGATCCCAAGGAAAAGGTGGGGGGGGGCGGGCAGCACCTCCGGTTAGCAAGCAGGAAGGGGAGAAGGAGGGGAGACAGGCAGGGAGAGCGCCGAGCCTACTAAAGAGTTAAAGGGAGGGGACGTGGGCTGTCACGCGTCATTGGGCAGATTATGTGCAGCAAACAAAAAGTGTGCGTTTGTGTGCCAGTCAGTCACTGCATCGGGTCCATCTGCACAACTCGCTCCGGCTCGCCCCTCTCTCTCTCTGTCTCTCTCGCTTTCTCTTTCTGTCTCTCCTTCCACCTCTTTGCACAGAGCACCCAGGACAGCAGCCCTACCCTCTCCCACTGCCATGGAAATATACTGATACAATAGACACTGGGGGGGACGCGGAGAGCAGCCCATCCTTGGCCACTTTCGGGTTTCCTGGCGTCTGGGATTATATTCTGACCTGATTCCTGGTAAGTAAATATGCATGCGAAGGGGGCATCTTTTCTAGCAGTAAAAAGGCCGGGGGAGACACGCCGCCGGCCAGCTCGATACAAAGGAAAGGAGTTTTAAACAGAAATAGACGGGGGCGAACTGTGAGCTCCGCTCGGTGCAGGGAGACAAACAATGACTGGAGGTGGCTTTGCGCCCGGCTGTGGAGAAGGGGATCGAGGGAGAAAGAGAGGACCACGGGGTTGGTTTTTGTTAAGCAGTGGGGGCTACATGGAGGAAGCGAGGCGGGGAGCTCTGTGGTCCCCGTGTATGTGTGTGGGGGGGCAGTTATTCTTGGTGTTAAACCCCTGGTCCCGAGGAGCGTCCCCCGGTATTGTTGTTACACAGAATTGTGTTTGAATGACGCTGCCACCTCCCCTAGAATGAAAAGCTCGTGGGAAAGGGATTTAACATTAAATAAACAAACAAACAAGTGAGGGAACTCGCGGGGAGGGAGAGACTCTACCACTGAACTGCAGGGAAATGAAAGGAGGCGAGAAAACAGGCACGTTTTAAAAAAAACCCTAGAAGCGGTGGGTTATTTGATGCTCTTTTTATACTGCTCCGAAACGGGTAAGGGGGTGGGGGTGTCTTTCGCCACCGTAGAATAATCAATGAAGTTGCACGTTTGAGGGTTTAATTTCGCTCTGAGTGAGAGACAAATATGACACGGATTAGGGCAAAAGACATCGGTGGTTTAGAAATCCCAGTTTTAGAGGCATGGTCTAGTGGGGTTTTTTTGAATCAGTTTTAGAATTGAAGTGCTTAATTGGATGATAAATCACAGTTGAATAAATCAGCGACAGTAACAATATTATTCTATAATCACCTGTTTTCAATAAATAATTAGGGGCCGCTACTTCCTGGCCCTTCCATCGCTGGCTTCTAAAGAAATAAGTGACTGATGGCACAGTTATCTATTAAAATATGGGGGAACGCCAGTTCAAGGGTTTTATACAGTCTGCCAATAGAATATTATTTTAAAAAGAAAACAAATTATATAGATCGATGCCACTTAAAAAGCAGCCAAAAACTAAGCTATTTGTAAATGGAGGCAGAATTCCCAACTGGTTGTGCAGCTATTCAGCTCTCTCGGCTTTGTGAACCAGAGTATAGAGGATTGGTAGTTTTTGGAAAAAGCTACGCCGAGGGTGATTTAAAACGGGAAGCCCCAGCGCTAGAGACCTGCCAATATAACAGTAACGTTTTACAGAGGGAATGGCATAGCTGGGATGGTCAGAATTCACAACTCGCTTCCCAAATTGTATTCAGAGCCAGAGACTTTGATGCGTGTATGGTACCTGCACATTCACAAGTCACATTTGACTGAATCTATCCCCTTGTATAACAAGGTAACTGGGATTCGCCCTCATCCATAAATAAGCGTGTCGAGGTAAAAATAATTACCTCTGCTTGCTGCTTTTAATTAAAGTCTCGGAGGGAAAGTGCTGGATTATGATAATGAGCAGACATACGTTCCCTCTTGTAGAGTAGAGCTAAAGGTTAGCTGACATGAAATCAGTGACATTGACAGTCCACTTGAAATCCATTCGCTATGCTCGTCTGTCACAGCGTGCAACAGAGCACTGGACCTCTCTTTAGAAGAAGAAAAAACCCAGCACATCAGCCCTACAGAATCCTGCTCGGATAGCAGCTCCTGAGCTGCGTTTCTTTTTGTGCAACTCCCCGAAGTTGCTTTAGCTTTAGAGGATCAATATGCAGATTCCACCCCCCCCCCCCTCATTTCCTCCGCGTGTATGGCTAATGCACAGAGCCGCCTCTTCTGTATTCCTGTTATTAGGGTCTCCTAATAAATGAATCATCAACACAGCTTCCTCGAACCTCTCCTTTCATTCATTTCCATACACCGTCTTCTATTTTTTAAATATTGCACAGATGAGAGCGGCGTGCCTGGGCTACCAGTTTTTCAAACATTTTAATTAGGAGTCACGATTACCTAGAATGTTTTTAATGCTCACTTTCCCCTAAAATCAATGACACTCTTACTTGGTATTAAAACCAAAAACCCGTGTTCCGTGCCCTCAGTACACGTTATGTAACTCCTCTCCTTCCCCCGTTCTCTCCGCCTGCAGGAATGGAGGAGACCGGCGTTCAAAGGGGTATATGGGATGGAGACGCCAAGGCAGTCCAGCAATGTTTGACGGATATTTTCACCAGCGTTTACACCACCTGCGATATCCCGGAAAATGCGATCTTCGGCCCTTGTGTACTGAGCCACACTTCTCTGTATGACAGCATCGCTTTCATAGCGCTTAAATCCACTGACAAGAGAACCGTCCCTTATATATTCCGGGTAAGGATGGTTTGGTTCCAAGATGGAAACGCACTGAATTCTCTCCCCGCGCTCTTTGCTTTTGCAAACGAGCCGCTGGGACACAAGGACGCACTTTTGGAGGGTGGGGACTGAATTCACCAACGTTTTCCACTTCAGACAAGGTTTTTCCCAGAACTCAAATTGCCCTTTTAATCGCTTGGCTGTGCCGAATGATTAATAGAGATCGAGCCAAATTCTGCTCGCCTTTGCCACCCCTGTAACCCCGTTGACTTCAAAGGGACTACTCCTGTGATGAAAGCCAGCAGGACTGACCCATCATCAGCTGTCATTTACATATGCATCGAAAACCTTTGGGGGGAAAAAAAATCAGATGATTATGGTTGTATGTACCTTTCCAGAGCTGCTGCTTATGGTGGCATTTAAAATAGACTAAACAGATGTTTCAAGTTTTAAAACATTTTAATGGATTTAATGCTCTTTTAGCAAATCTTGCTCTCCCTGTACATCCTTCCCCCACCCACAAAGGAGGAGGGAGAAGTGATCCTTTGGAATCCTGGAAGATTAATTTACATTATTCACTTCAAATAAACCTTATGCAGATGTGGCCATGTAATTGTGCCTTTATAAAAGTTTGGGGGAGAACAGGCCGCATTCACATTGTTCTTTGCTGGCACAAATCAATTAAAATGTTTAAATAGTAGCTGGCAGGATTCAGTGGCCCAGAAAAGCCACATGTATTTTTCAAGACTTGCAAACTTCCGACAATCGCTGGTGCCTGTCCTTTCCGGAGCCCGGTGAAAAGTCTGTGGGGGTGAGGAGTGTGGGAATACTTGGCCTCCTCTGATTTCTTGCATTCCCTTCCTTATGCAGGTGGACACTTCAGCAGCAAATGGCTCCTCCGAAGGTCTAATGTGGCTCCGTCTGGTCCAGTCAGCCAGAGATAAAGAAGAACAGAACCTAGAAGCTTACATCAAAAATGGACAATTGTTTTATCGGTCCCTTCGCAGGATCGCCAAAGACGAGGAGTTATTAGTTTGGTATGGGAAAGAACTGACGGAATTACTGTTGCTCAGTACCGCCAGATCCCACAGCAAGATGAACGGTAGGTGCTGCGCCCGGGCCAGGGTTCTGTGTCTCCCGCAGAGAGCTGGGTTGCGTTATCTTTTTGTTTTGTTTTCAAGAAGCTATTTAAACCATGTAAAGCGAGTGATAAAAAGATTCAGGTGAGGAAAATGCAGCCAACCAAGTCAGAGAGAGGCGAGGTGCGAACTGAGCTGAGCAAATTAGCTTGACTAAAGGATGTTAATTAGGTAGTACAGAGCATCACTGATAAACATATTGGAAATGCAAAATGAGATTAGGGGCTACAATCTGTTAATTTATACTCCACGGGCTCAAAAGCAAAAAGTGACACGGATAAAGGGCCGTTAATTGACTATTCTGGTAGAGCCTAGAGGCCCTAATGATGGATCGGGGCCCTATTCTGCCAGGTCCTGTCCACACACAGAATAGGGGCAGGTCCTCGCCCCGGAGAACTGAATGGACTCCAGTCTCCATCCTCTTCCAGCCCGGCAAAGAAGCGAGCCCTGCCCAGCGTTAGCGGCGGGGGGTGGTGCTGCCGGCCCGGCGGTGACTAACCGGTGGCTGTTGTGTGTTGTGTCTCGGTGCAGGGTCGGCCCCGCACACCTGCCTAGAGTGCAGCCAGCGTTTCCAGTTCGAGTTCCCCTACGCGGCCCACCTGCGGTTCCGCTGCCCCAAGAGGCTGCCCAGCTCGGAGCCCAGCCCCGCCGAGGAGCCGCGCGGCAAGGACAGCGCCAAGGAGCCGGCGGCCAGCCTGGGGCCCGGAGCCAACAAATACTGCAAGCCCGGCGGGCCGCTCCGCGGGCACTACCCGGGCCCCGGCCAGGACAGCGGCAACGCCAAACCCTCCACGGACTTCCACAACCTGGCCCGCGAGCTGGAGAACTCCCGGGCGGGCGGCAGCTCCCCCAGCCGGGGCGCGGGCGGCAAAGCCAAGCGCAGGTACCCGGAGGAGCCGGGCGAGGAGCGGGGCCAGGGGGCCGGCAGGGGGCGCTTGCCCTCCTCCCCCAAGGAGGAGCTGGTGTGCACCCCGCAGCAGCAGTACCGGCCGGCGGGCAGCTACTTCGGCCTGGAGGAGAGCGGCCGCCTCTTCGGGCCGCCCAGCCCCGAGACGGGCGAGGCCAAGCGCAGCGCCTTCGTGGAGGTGAAGAAAGCCTCGCGCGGGCTGGAGGCCGAGGCGGCGGCGGAGGAGGCGGCGGAGCAGCAGCAGCAGCAGCAGCGCGCCTCGCCCGCCGGCGCCGGGGACTCGCTGCTGGGCGCCCGGCCGGGCGGGCCGCTCTCCGGGGGCAGCCCGGCGCGGGGCAGCGCCTTCACCACGGTGCCGCAGCTGGGCGGCAAGGCGGAGGAGCGGAAAAGCGCCTTCTCCCAGCCCGCCCGCTCCGCCTTCCCGCCGCACGTGGCGCCGCTGGGGCTGGCCCAGAAGCTGGGCGGCCTGGGCGAGCCCTGCCCGGAGGCCGCCGCCCGCCTGTACCCGGCCGATCCGCTGGCCGCCAAGCTGCCCGGCGCTGCCGAGCTGCCCGGCGCCGGCGGGGCGCCCAAGCAGAGCCCCTTCCTCTACGCCACCGCCTTCTGGCCCAAGAGCTCGGTGGCGGCGGCGGCCGGGCCGCTCCAGCTGCAGCTGCCCTCGGCCCTGACCCTGCTGCCGCCCTCCTTCACCTCGCTGTGCCTGCCGGCCCAGAACTGGTGCGCCAAGTGCAACGCCTCCTTCCGCATGACCTCCGACCTGGTGTACCACATGCGCTCGCACCACAAGAAGGAGTACGCCCTGGAGCCGCTGGTCAAGCGCCGCCGCGAGGAGAAGCTCAAGTGCCCCATCTGCAACGAGTCCTTCCGCGAGCGCCACCACCTCTCCCGGCACATGACCTCCCACAACTGAGCGGGGCCCTCCCCCGGGTATCGGGACAGAGCCACACACGCCCTCCCAACAGCCCCCCCCCCCGCCCCCGGCCGGCTCTGCCTTCTCCAGGCCGGTCACAGCAGGGGGGGGGGTTGATCCGCTCCACCCCCGCCTACGTTTTCCAAACTAATTTGGGGTGTTTCAGAGAGCAGGTGGGTGAGGTGCTAGCTTTGATCTGCTGGTGAGAGAGAAGCTTTCCAGTTTACCTAGGGCGACCACATAGAGAGTGTGAAAAATCGAGACTGGGTGGGGGGAAATAAGCTCCTATACAAGAAGAAGCCCCGAATATGGGGACTGTCCCTAAAAAATCGGGACATCTGGTCACCCTAAGCTTACCAGGAGCTCTTCTTCAGGTTTTTGGGATTTTGTTTTTGTTTTTAGCAACCCACCTGAGATACCAAGGTCAGATCCCCACTTGCCAAAATTAGCCCGCATTCATTGTCTTTGATGGCGCTATGGTAATTTATATCAGCGGAGGATCTGTCTGGCCCTTGATTTTCAGAAGGCAGGTACCTAGCACTTTCTGATAATCAGACCTCTTGAAGGTGTCTCCGTTTGAACAAACACCCCAAATCATTAGTCACTTCTGAAAGTGTAGGCCTTTACCTTGCAGCATACCAGACCAAGAGGGGGAAGGGTTGGATTTTTTTTTCTCTTTTTTCTATTCGAATGCACGCATTTTCACTTTCCCCCAAAAATAAATAAAAATAAAAAAACTTTAAAACTAATAAAGTACATTTTTTAAAATGTCATATATTGCAACATATTGATGCATTTGTCATACCTTTCTACTTAAATTATTAAGCACTTATGGTTTAGATTTAATAATTATATGTAAGGGTAAATTTTTATTTTAGATATAAAGTTTTTTAAAAAGGAAGGAGGATTCAATGCTTTCTGCATTTGATGACAGTTTGTGTTCTTTCAAAAAAAAAAAGGACTCTATTTAAGTTTCCAAGGGAGAAGTGCATGTATCATGAAATGATTATGGACTTCAGTGCAGAATGTCCTCAATTCTGTAAATATGTATTTCCTTTTAATACAAAGTGTAATTCTGTGCCAGTGAAATGAAGTCTGCATAGTTATGTGTTTCTTTTTTTCCCTTAAAAAGATTTTATTCAACTTTATAGTTTATCTGGGTATGTTGGATGCTTTGACAATAAATGACTTTATTTTCTTCAAAGCACTTGGATGTTGATAAGTACTCATTTAGAAAGAGTGGCCTATCTAACAGGGGTAAAATGCTAAGACTATATACTATAAAGGAGAAATACATATATGATCCTTTAGAAATAGTGGGCAAGAAAAATAATTCAGGGTATAGTATAGCCCCCTTGTTTCTGAGCACAGTCTAATTAACAGTGGTTAGATACAGCGGTGTTGCACCACTGTGTGAGGAGATATACAGCTCCAGAAAGCAACATCTGATTATCATTTGGAAACATTGTGCTGATGTGTTCAAAGGAGAAAACATTTAGACAAGCATGCCTGCCATTTAGCTGACCCTTCCATGTCAGCTTTCTTTTCGGTAGCCGTGTAATTAGCATCTTCACAAATGGCTGGAGACAGATCATTTATATAATTAGATCTATATGGAGGGTTTACATTTTGTTGTACACTCTGTGTGCCCGTGCAGGAATGACTGCAACATTTATGTCCCTCTGTTATGACTTTTAGGCCCGTAGGAAATCCTTCTTTTAAAAGGCACCAAATTCATATGGGTTTTAGGCTTGCGTTTGGCTGGGATCTCTGTGCACAATACCTTATTTTGAAAAAGCCACTGATGCTGAATGGCACCCTAGTAAATACAGCCCAGGCACCTCACTTATGTCACATAAGAGATGTGCTTTTAATACATCCTGAAAAGAAAGAATATTAAATCGCCATAAATATACTGTACTGATAGCTTTCCAGTACTATCTAAAACGAACTAGACTAACTACCCATGTCTTTAAAACCTTGTTAGCACAATATTAATTCTTTACAATTAAAAAAAAAAGGATAGAAAAATGCCAGATAGGAAGACGAGCAAATGGGGTAATCGGAATACTGCAATAACGTTAATGTGAATATGCTGTTCCTCTAGGAATATAGAAATATTGTCGCTCCTAGTTACTGTCATGAGACAGTTACATCCCTCTACCTATGATGTCACGGTACCTGCTCTTCGAACCTGCGGCCACTCACCCAGACACTGTATCCCTGATGTGGCGGTGAAGGGCCAACTATACGCATGCCCCCCGGTTCTGGAAGGTCTCAGACCTTCAGTGGAATTTCCACGTCATTTCTAATCAGTGAAAGAAAACTAGACACGTCTAGCCATCATCGTCCCAGGTTTGATTGAGACACGAGTATTGACTAGATTAAGATCGAATCCAACCGCTTTATGTAACATACAAGGGGTTTAGTGCTGGCTTTTTTCCCCTTCCTTCTGCTGTTACTTCATAATAAAACCAACTCTTTCCCCCCTCGTGCATGACATTTTCCTTTGTGTACAACAGTGGCTATGACTTTGGCCTGACTGCTTTTGTGTGGAAAGAAAACTGCCGTTTGTTTTGAGCCTGCTGGACGTAAATCACTAAAGTCATGTCAATTTCTCTTCCGGGCGTTGGCCATTTTTTTTTCTAAGCTGCCAGGGCTCCAAAGCCTGCTGAAGTTAGTCCATCGACATCAGCGGGCTCTGAACCAGACGATGATGTCCGGGATGTGGGCAGAGCTGCTAAAGATCACAAGCTGGTGGAATCCTTGGGAACGTGAATCCACTTGTGCCAACCGTTACTCCGGCGCCATGTAAACGATGTTAGAGCGGGTTGCGCTTTGTAAGCGAGGGTGGAATTTGGCCCCTAATCTGTTATTTCGGGATGCAAAAGCACCCACTGACGTCAGTGGGAGCCCAAGCAATACAGCAGCTAGCATGTGTATGTGAATGTTTGGGATTCCCTTTCACAGCGGCGAGACACACTTTGCACCGATGTGGTCAGCAGCTTTCAGGTGCCTCGCCAGTCAAGCGAGGGCTGGTGCAGACAGAGGTTTGAGGGACACCGTTGCAAGAGAGGCTCTTGACATCATCCAAACCGAGTGAGCAGGTTCCATCCATGCCGCCTACCTATGCCAGGGGTAAAATAACTGCACTAAAAGCAAACCCCGCAGAAAGCTTGACTGGGTGGAATGGTTACAAAATCTGTGTGTGTTCTAGGGTGACCAGATGTCCTGATTTTATAGGGACAGTCCCGATTTTGGGGTCTTTTTCTTATATAGGCTCCTACCCCTTACCCCCTGTCCCGATTTGTCACACTTGCTGTCTGGTCACTGTGTTCTGATTTGATATATCCGCTGCTGAAAAAGTCAGCATTGAGTGTCACTTGGTTTACACACACACGCACTTGTAAGCAGACGTAGTTGAATGATGCTACAATAGTTTGCATCCTTTTTAGAACGGCAGGTTAAATATAAATGACATCCCACATTACCATGGGTACACAGCCCTGTGTGTTATTCCTTTAGTTTATACCGTAGTTTGAAATTGGAAAACACAACGCAAAATGGAAACTTTCGGCTACCTACATTCTGTCTCCGGGGTGGCTCCAGGCCCCAGCACGCCAAGCGAAGGCAGCCTGCCTGCAGTGCTTGGGGCGGCAAAATGCCTAGAGCTGCCCCTGTTCTTTCTTATCTGCTAATTTCATTTATCGCAGTCCCTACACCGCTCTTTATCGCGGAATTATAAAGCAAGGACCCGATCCTGCAAACTCGGTGTTTGTCTGGACTGCTCGCGAGCAGGGTTTGCACAGGGGACCTTAAATTCCACCCTTTCCCCGAGACAAGCATTTAGCGCCCTCTTCCGCCCTGCAGCAGTATCCTCAGGCCAGTTCTCTTTCCGCAGCAATGATCCGCGTCAACTCTCACCTCCCTATACCCAGCCCCGGAAAAAGCTCGGGTGGAAACCTGGCTGAATTGTAGTCAGCGGCAAAATTCCTGTTGAATTCAGTGGCGGCCGGGATTTCACCCTCCAATGGGGATTCTTTTCTCCCCAGGTCGAAGAAAGGCCTTAGATTCTTTCTGCTCTAACCCTAAATCTATCTCAGCAATTACAGGCACTCAGCACAAATCTGCCTGCTTGGTCTCTTTACCGAGACTGAATTCCCAGGAGTGGATCTGTCCAGCACTACCCCCTTCATTACCCTTTGTTATTACCTCTCCCCCGAAAATGAGATCCCTCCGTCACAGCTCCCTTCCCAAACTCTCTGACACTGTACTGCCATGGTCTTGCCTTGGAGCAATCAGAAATACAGCTCTGAGCTCACATCCCTGTTGGGAGAAAAGCACTTATTGTGTAAAACTGATTTATCGCAAGCCATTTCTACTAAGCCCAATTCCTGACTTGCCTGGGGAACTGATTACTTGTTGAAACTAGATGTAAAATGTTTGCTTTGGTGCATCCTTTAACTCCTAACAGGGGAATCCCTCCTTCCAGAGGACAGAGTTTCTCTCCGTAATTAGACAGCGGTAGGGAAGGATCGACTGACCTGAAATAAATGATTCGGAGTCGAACTGAAACTAGTTACTAGGAAGAGGTCTAACGTGAAAATCCCGGAGCTGGAAACGACCATGTTTTCCCCCTTTTAAAAATCCACTCCAGACTCAGCGTTTTTCATTTCATATTAACAACCTACTCCCCCATTACTCCCAGGTTAAACCCGGCAATAGCCACTTGTTTGCGATCCAGCCTTTCGCACATTCCCATCTAAAGAGGAATCTAAGATTTCGCCCCCGCTAATACAAGCAGACACGTCCAGCTCTGAATGCTGCGGCAGCCAAGCAGAAGGCATCAACACAACATTAATGTTAATTAAACAGGAACAAAATGCTAACCCGAGACAGCTTGCTTCTTGGGGAGTTTACTTTGCAAGGCTCCTGAAAATTTCGCGATAAAAAAGGAAGGAAGATCATCAAATTGTAGCCCAAACTTTATCTCCAAACAACTGAATTTATCCATTCGCTTCTGCTTAGCTGTTACAACTGGGGCAGTCTTTAAAAAAAAATCCCTTTACCCTGGCGCCACATTGTGATTAGCATGGTTCTTCACTTCCCCATTCAGGATCTCCTTGCGTTGTTTTAACTCCATGGACTCTACCGGGCACCTAAAGTCTTATCTTTTGTAAAGTTATCAGATGATACCTCCCTTCAAATACAGGTCATTATGAAAAGATATATGTATAGGCAACAGTCTGACGCTTTCAAGGTCTAGGCCACCAAAGAAACATGAATAAACTTCTATCCTTTAGTGGACTAGTGCTGTTGAAAAGGACAACTCTTCGTATAGCATGAAAAACGTATAAAACAAAACTTTGGATGTCAATAAAGGATGCACGAGAATGAAACTGAATGGATCTAGAATAAAATGCATTAAACAGAAAAGTCTTTGAGGGTGAGGGAAAACACTTAGGTTAATAAAATAGAGAAGATGCCACTCTAATCTCTACAGCTTTCCATGTATTTTGTTTCTAGTTTCTGAAGTGTACAGCTGAAGTGTTCTGAGTTGGGTTAGAAAGCCCACCTCGCGAATGAAAGGAGAGAGAAGGCAAGCTAGCCGCTCTCCTTTTCCTGAGGCCATGTTGCAAAGCCTTTTGCACAACCGCCTCTGTCCAGCGCTGCGATTTCAGTTTCTCACACTCAACCGAAGTATATGTGGGTGTGTGCGGGGGGGAAGCAGCCTCACATCCTGCTTTCAAGTACCACTGTGCTCATGCTCATTGGAGGCCTCCTCTGTTAAGTAGCGCCTGTCACTTGTGCCAGGTATGTCCGAGACCCTTCCCTAAGGTAGATTTCTGATGTTAAAATCCAGGGATTGCAGGACTACGGTGAGCATCGACTTCACACACACATTGATTTTAGTACTGGTCTCATCTGCTCAGTTTTCATAATCGAAAGGAGACTTTGTCCTTTTCTTCCTTGGTCACTGGTTTCCGCTCATTTCTAGCTAGCCTTTGACGTTTGTCAGAATGGTAAAATCCATGCACTCTGCAGAAGTACATTTCCAAAAAATGGTCGAGTGACCTCAATGTTTAGGGAGAACGCCGACTTGATTTCAATGGGGCAAAGTTCAAAGACGTACAGTGGCGAGAAGATTTTAAAATCATAGACGATTTTTTGCTTGTTTACAGCCTGGGGACCTAGAAATCAAATCCTGTTCCCTTATTTACCTGAACGGGACTGCTCCGCTGATGAAGACAAGTGGAATCTGGGGCTTCATCTTGCTTCCATTGAAATCAATGGCAAAACTCCCCCCGAGTGAAAGCAGGATCGTACAGTACCCTGGAACCTTTGTGACCTGACAGCATCGGTGTCTTGTAGTTTGTAAAATCACTGGATTACCGCAGAACGAGGGCCTTCGATTTACTATAAAGGGACCTCTTACTACTTAGTGTCAAACTTCCCATGGTCAGTACTGTTATTAAAAGTTAAAATGAAACTGGGAAATTTAGAAATAATATTTTAAAAAATCAGATCTGACCAATTAACCCTAATAGAAATAAATAAATCAAATAAACCCCCCACAGAGGAAGGCAAAGGTTTATGAGTATCTATTTACCTATCTATCCTGTTAGTTCAAAATGATATTTGCGAGGCTGCCAATCCATGAAATATATTTAAAGTTTAAAAAGAAAAACAAAACAAAACAAACAAAAAAACCCACCACGATTTTACCTTCTGAGCAGTGGTTACTGTCAAGGTACAGTTACTTCTTTTTTTCATTTGCCTTGCCGTATTTATTCCCTTTCTGTTGTTCCCTATCAAACACCTAACATCACAGTGCACAGCTAGCCACCTGCCCTGGCTGAGAAACTAGTTTTTTTTCTAGAGCCTAAATCAGCCAGTGCCTCTCGGGGGATCGAAGAGATGCTCTCATAGCAGAGATGGGGATGGGATGAACTTACAGGCTGCAGAGGCGAATAATAATAAGATGGTGATGAACACAAACATTGACGTAAACATACGCATATACAATTCCACGGATGACTATTAAAGCAAGCTGCCATCTCTGCCCATCCATCCCTCTGGCCTGGGAGTCTCAGAAACTTCACTGGGTGCAAACGGGTCCCCGATGGAAACTCTTCCTGGCCCTTCAGTGGTGCTTGCGGGGCCAAAGAGAAATGCAGGTGTGGAAGCCTGTCTGTATTTGCAGAGGAACCGGAAAGTGACGGCACCCCGCATATAACATCACCTAGATGGACTGAAATAGCTAGGCAGAGGGAATATCTAACACACTGGAATCTCAGTGTCCTTTCTACCCGTGTGGGGATTCGTCAAGATTTTAATATGGCATTTATTTTTCTATATGATCCTTGGACACCAGAGGGGAGATCCTGCTCCTTAAAGAGTGGGGAGGGGAGTAAATCAGAATTAATTCTGTTACGATCAGTGACGTTACTCCAGATTTACCCCAGCGTAACTGAGAGCGGAATCTAGCCCTAGATCTAGTGGTGACAGGCACTGGCCTCGATTTGCTTAAATTGGAATGACCTTTCCCTGTTAATTTCTTGTCAATCTGTGGAAATCTAGTCTCCTCTCTCCTCCCCTCATCACCTAAAGCGAAAGAAACCCTGAGCTTGTGGCTTGAAGCAGAAAACAGAGATCGGGAAAGCCAAAAATAGCCAAACAGCGACACCCAGCACAGAGACTGGTGTAAATCACCCAGATGGAGAAATCCTCCTGGCTGTGGAGCTCTGCCTGGAGGGGAGACGGGGGAGACAAATGGAAACGCCAGGGCTGGAGACCATGGCTGAGCTTTGAACACTGCCTCCAAAAAGGGGCGACATAGACACTTGTGGTGTAAAGAGCTCACCTGCGCGCTCAACCCAGATCTTTCCCTTCAATACACGATCAGCTCAATGGGCTGCTCTGCTTAACTTTCCTGTCTCCAGAGGGCTTTTGCAAAGCCTCGAGCAAGGAAAAGTGCTAGAGATTCCGCTTGGGCAATGAAGGAGAATCTGTGGCCACCACGCATGACTTTAGTTCCAAGTCAGATCAGCCACCCACCACCTGCCCCAAAAGTTCAAGCTGGAAATCACAGCCTCCCCTCCCCCATTCAAGTTGTAATATACTCCATGCCGGTGCCTGGAAAGAGGAACACCTGGGAAAGCTGCCAGGTCATTCATCTGTATAAAATCAGGCCTTATTGTATATATACAATATTGTACATATTGTATCTATCTATGATATAATAAGTGGTTACCATCATGCATCCCTGCCTGTAAGGATACAAGCTTGGTTTGGTTAGGAGTCTGACCTCTACTCTCTGCTACTGATTTCTACGTGGCTGTGACCATATCACTTAGCTCTAGAGGCTTTAGGAAAAATACCAAATATTTCAAGAGGTAGGATATAATTGCAAGAGTTGGCAACGCTAAATTCTTTGAAATCAAGGGGCTCTGCATAAGTCCACCTGTATGGAGTCAACTGCTTGATTGGGGCTTATCCTCAGAGGGCTGTTCTGAGAATTAATTAGGGAATGTGTGTACTGCACTTTGATTATGTTAAACTCTATCATAGTACTAAAAATAAACAGAATCATGATGTCATTGGATCATTATAAAAATACACTTTTCATTCTTAAATGCCACACACTGAAAACAAACAAAAATACAGCACAAAAGAACCAGGACATTTTCCAATTTCCTCCATTCTGTCTAAATAAGTTTCTGTCTAAATAAGGGAAAGCAGGCCAATCAACAAACAACTCCATTTGTAAAGAAAACCACGGTAGTGCCACCTAGTGGAAAACATCCAGCATTTCTTTCTAGTCCTCTGCAATAAATATGGCTTAATTCACATTGATCAAAAACTTTAAAAAGGCAAGTGAAGCATTTTATAAGGTTAAAAATAGCATTTTCTTTATTAAATAACACGTGCTCTTTGTTGCCATAAACCTTGCCCCCACTGGCTGTGATTATGTCAAAATTAAGATAGTAAGTAGAATTAGGCCTGGTGAGTACTTTGAATGGGAGCCCTTCCAGGAAAACTCAGGGCACTGTAGTAAGTGACACTGGTGATTTATAGATAGCACTTTGTCTAAGTTAGGCTCTGATCCTGCAAAGGCTTATAGAGGAGCTTAACTTTACACACTATAGAGTACTTAGATTGTAAGCTCTTTGGGGCAGGGATCAGTGCATAGAAACAATTTTTATAGTGGGGGTACTGGAAGCCATTGAACAAAACTGTAACCCCTGTATATGATGGAAACCATTTCAAACCAGGGGGTACTGTCACATCCCCAGCACCCCTAGTTCCAGCACCCATGGCAGGAATTCTCTTTTTGTTCTATGTTTTTCAGCACCTAGAACACCTGGCCCTGGTCCATGACTTGGACCTCCTAGAATACAACAATAATACAAATAATAATAATCGTTCCTAGCCCCTAAGAGAAGTACTGTAACACAACCAGCAGTGAGCTTGGGGGACTGTGCATGCTCTTCCAAATTTTCTAACCTGTGCAAAATTGTCAAAATAACTCAAGTCTAGCACTGACTCTTGTTTGGTCCAATAGTTCCATTTTCTTCTTCTGGACATGCCATGTACGCAGCACAGTGGCCACTGCTGCTGACAAAATTGTAACTGACAGGTATGTAAGCAGGAAAGAGAGTGCAAATGCTTGGTCTTCCTTGCCTATTGCCTGGGTTGGATATACTCTGATTTAATTTAAAATACAGCATGGTTATTGCAGAGTGCAGATTCCGATTGGTGTATACCCATTGCCTAAGCATACCTTTAATTAACATTATTATATGCAAATATTTTTGAAGTCTTTACTTATAAGGAAAGGCATGAGGAATCTATCTATCTATCTCACCCACTGTCCTATACACAGAGAAATTGCCGCTGGTTGCAAAATTCTATTAAGCCTTATTGTTCAAAGGTTCTTTAAAATTACTTACTAGCTGTTGATTAAAGGTGTAGCCAATTGTTTGACTACACTGGAGGTTTGTTCTTGAAAATGTTCAAGAGACCAAATAGTCAAACGTTGCCAAATTGATGATCTAAAGACAAATGCAAAAAGGAGACATACACCCTCCTTCTAGGAAGCAATTCTTATCTTGCAGCTTATTCCCTTTACACAGAATGTGTGCGTCAAAGGTCAGCATTTCAGCTAGTAGTCTTTACAGTACGATTTCACAAATTACAGAATCTTTATGCATCATTAAAATCTGACCCATCAGTTTGTAACAGTTCCTTAATTTGTTGTTTTGTTCGGTCCTTGTCCTATCTCTGTTTTGGATACTACATTCCAAGCCAGCTGGGAGTAGAGATAAATCCCAACGAGTGCTGGGACACACTAGGTAGGTATCTTGGCTTTGACAGGCTTTCTATTTTCTAATGACAATGCTGACTTGGACTTTACAGAATGTTGTGGGATACTTGACATGGATGAACAGAATTGTTGAAAAGCATAGTACATTCAGTTAACAAAACTTCCCCCCATACGTACATATAAAGTATATTATATTAATAATATATGTGCTACTTAAACATGCAATTGAACATAGTCTATATGCCACTGGTTCTCAACCAGGAGTACGTGTACACGTGGGGGTTCGCAGAAGTCTTCCAGGGGATACATCAACTCATCTAGACACTTGCCTAGTTTTACTATCCGCTACATAAAAAACACTAGCAAGTCAGTGCAAACTAAAATTTCATACAAACGATTACTTGTTTATACTGCCCTCTATACTGTTATGGAAAATTGACCACACGTTGAGTTTGGATCAGATCAGTCTGAGGCTCCTTTTATTGATACAAGCGCAGGGGGGGTAACAACTTTCAGTAGCTGCCCCCTGATTCAAGGAACACACAAGCTTTTTAAAGCTTAAAACCACAGACAAATTACACATACTTCCATATTAATTACCTTATTTGAAATACATTGCAAAATTAATACAGGGCAAAAGCAAAAAGAACAATCAGCCTTCTTATTATTCATAGTCTGGTTCGTTTGTGGTTTGACTTTTCTGACAGTGCTATTGCAGTTATATATTTCCTAAGCTTGGGTTATTACAAATTATGCTACTTGGGGACTTTTTTACTCCGCCCCCTCATGACCTTTATACACACAAAGCCATTGTTCTGCTTTGGGGGCTTCCTATACAAAAACAGGCTTGGTCAACTCTTTAGGCCTGTAAGCTTGACCAGAGTCCTAAGCCCCCCCTAAATTTTCCTTCACAATACTATACACTGAAATGTAAGTACAGTATTTTTATTCAAATTGATTTATTTTGTAATTATATGGGACAAATGAAAAAGTCAGCAGTTTTTCTGTCATAGTGTGCTGTGACACTTGTGTATTTTGAAGTCTGATTTTGTAAGCAAGTAGGTTTTAAGTGAAGTGAAACTTGGGGGTACGCAAGACAAATCAGACTCCTGAAAGGGATATGGTTGTCTGGAAAGGTCGAAAACCACTGCAATATGCAATATAGAGAAAAAAGGCTTAGGGCCAGTTTCTTGTTTACGATCTGAATTCTAGCTGTAAATACGCTTTGGAGAACCCTCCTTGTGGAGTTGAACTTCATTGGTGTAAATCCAGCAATCCTGTCCTGGCTGTACCTCTCTGGCTCACCCTGGATATTGATATTCCACTGGCATAAATTCTATGACTTTGTGCCAATGGAGTAACATAGAGCTGCCCATAGACTGCTCTAAATGGCACAGGGACCAGGTCTGCACAGGATAAAGGAGCCATGACTGACTTCTGGATAACACCAGCGACTTCAGCAGGTTTTGTCTTGTGTTTATACAGTGCTAGCCCAGCACAAGTTCAGACCAGTGGATCAAAGCTAGTTCGATATAACATGGTTTCACCTATAACATGGTAAGATTTTTTGGCTCTCGAGGACAGCGTTATATCGAGGTAGAGGTGTAATTAATTCATAAATAACTGAATCAAGTGGACCTTAGATGCAGCAGAGAACTAAGCCCTTATTGGTTAGTATTTTAAGGCAAACCCAAATAAGTTCATTTTAAATGTGCATTGATGGCATGCATGGACAAAACTCTATTTTTACAACATACAGCAAACAGTCAAACAGCTCTCAGATATTTGTGTTCAAGTGAGAACCAGATGCTTGTCTTTGGGCTCAGTCTTACCACCACTGAAATCACTGAAGCCTTTGACTTCACAAGTTCAGACCTTCATTGATTAACTTCTATTTGAATAAAAACCTCTAACTCCCTGACTGCATAAAGAATCTAAAGCGAATATAGTAGAATTAAACAGATTTGCCAGGCTTGGTTTTATGGAGTCTTTATTTCTAACCATTCATGTCAACCATTCACACTAACATATTCATGCCATCCTTGCTTTACGTCATCCCAGCTTATAGTAGATGCGAATATACCAGATGCATGAGGAAGCAAAAACTTGTCCATTAAAAGCAATGCATATTTTTTCTAAAAATCTGATAACTTGACTTAGTTCTGTCTACAAGATGGTAAGCAGCTTGCTTGCACGGTGAGAGTTGTTAGAGATCGGGGTAAAATGCAAGGTGCCAGTGCCCTCTAGCCTCACTACAGTAAAAGATCTGTGAGCATTTCCATAATAAAAAACCCATCTTTATAGGATTTTTTATTCTGACTGTAAAAAGTGGCTTGGTGATTAAACTTACCATTCATCTCAATTGTCCATACTCTGGACTATGCTTTTCAAAATATACATTACTAGTTAAATTTTAAACAGTCATGTTATTAATATTTGAAAATCAGCCATTGTGCATTCACAGTAACTTTGTTCATAATAGATATTTTTATTACCACTGCAATAGCTCACAGTTAAAGACTGATATGTTTTGAGATATCACGTCAAAGGACCATGTAGTACAGCCATTCTTCAGGGAAAACATTCACCTTAAAAAGAGTCTAATAATTTATATAAGAAAATCTTAGAGATTTGAAGGAATTGATATGGAATATAACAAACTAACAATCAAACAAACAAACAAACTTTTAAATATTCTAAGAGCTTGATGCTGGACCTTGACCCACCAGAGGCATACAGTTTATCAAAGTTTGATCCATCTATCCATCCATCCTGTGCTTATCACTCTAGTATATGAACACCTCAAAGTTGCACTGCTTGGCTGATTTCCCCAGCCAGGAGGCTTCCCCATATGTTGTGCAGGGACCACTCTCCCACAGGGATGACCTATAAGTCACATGGAGTCTCTCAATTCTGCCCTCTGCTCAGGAATGAAGTCTTCTCCTCCTGGAGCACTCTGGGGAAAGTACTGAGAATATGTAGCGCCTTCCAAATTCAACCCACTTGACTGATAGCTGGGGAAATTGGATGGGAAATGTGGCCTATGACAAAGGTTCCTAGCTGATAGCTCTGTAATATAACCAGGGCAGCAGTGCAGGACCAGAAACAGAGCCAGGGTGAACAGCATCATCCAAGGAGGGAAGAGAGGAGCATATTATTGAAGAAACCACACCATAGAATCATAGAAATGTAGAGCTGGAAGGGACCTTGAGAGTCCAGCCCCTTGAGCTGAGGCAGGGCCAAATAAACCTAGACCATCGCTGACAGGTGTTTGTATAACCTGTTTTTAAAAGCCTCCAATGACATGGATTCCACAACCTCCCTTGGAAGCCTATCCCAGGACTTAACTATCCTTAGAGATAGAAAGTTTTTCCTAATATCTAACCTGAATCTCCTTTTCTGAAGATTAAGCCCATTTTGTCCTACCTTCAGTGGATTTGGAGCATAGCTGATCACCGTCCTCTTTATAACAGCCCTTCATATATATGAAGACTGTTACCAGTCAACCCTCTGTCTACTTTTCTCAAGACTGAACACACCTAGTTATTTTAAATGAGAGCTCAGGGCCCCAGACCTTCCCTCCCAAATCCACCAATGGGTCTGGGCAAAACTTTTTTTTAACTAAAACATGCAGATTCAGGTGAACCAAAATGTTTTGTCAATTTGTGTGGTTTCCACTGAATTATATAGGGGAGGGAAGGCAGAAGGGGGTACCAAAAACAATAATTTATCCTCTCATCAAAACATTTCATTTTAACAGTTTATAGACAAAACATTTTGATTTTTTTCAATTCAAAGCAATTCAAATTGATTTTTAATTCAAAATTTTGTTTTGAAATTTCCTTCCATTTCATTTAAAAATGGTATAAAATGCTTGAAATCCAAATGAAACCTTTTGTTCAACCAGAAATATTTGAATGCATCTGTGTGTGTGTGTGTGTGTGTGTGTGTGTATACTTTTGGTTTGAAATTTTAAAAAATGTTCATTTTTAGTTGACTTTAAATGATGTTTTTTATTATTTTTCAGAACAGTCAACAAAGTGAAAATTCAGTTATTTGCACAGCTCTTCCCACAACTCCCCTACTGTGTCTTACTGGGGACTAGCGCTGCTCAGAATACATTTGATTAAAATGTATTTTTGTTGAAAAATGTTGTTGTGTCAAAGCCAAAATGTTTCATGGAGATGTATCAATTTCAACCAAGTTATCAATGAGAAGATTTCTGAGATCCAGGACCCTCAGTTTCTTCTAAGGGGCTATCGAATAAGCACTTAAATAGTCCAAGAGGGTTCTTTAAACTTTTCCCTTTTTATTAAGAGAGAAATTTACAGCAGAAAAAGTGATGTTCTTGTAATATTGATGACCTAACCTGAAACCAAACAGAGCAAAAATACAAGCAAGAAAATTAATGTTACAGCCCAAATTCCATTCTTATACCTTCCCATTGTACCTAGGTATTGCGGGCAGTAGGCCTGATTCTGATCCTTCTAACACTTATTTTACACCAGTCTATATCAATGGCATCAACAAAGTTACTTCTTATTTATGCCAATGTAAGAGGATAATCGGATCTAATGTCTTCAACTATTAAGGGTTCCATGCAGCAGAAAATAGCTTCAACAGCTGCTGGCCCATGGAAGCTCCACTAGGCTAATTGTTTTGTGTTTCTTCTAAGTAAATCCCCTCTTTTATGGCTGGTTGGCTGCAGCATGCCTGATTATGCATTCCACATCGCCTCCTTCTCTAGAGCATAATCTCTGGCTTCACCTGTTTGAGTGCAATTAATAGATGACATTTTGGACTCTTGAGGACGACCTGGGACTTGGTTAGGAGTCCTCTAGTTGTCCTCTGATGTCCAGTCAGCTGAGAAAGACCTTAAAATTGGAAGTTTGGAGCTGGGCTTTTCCCTTACTGAAAAGAACATGATCCCTGGTTTAGTCAATAGATTGCTTTAGGTATCATTTAGCTCAGTAGCAATACATGGATTACATTTTTCCTACAACTAAACAGTCCTTGACCAGATTTCCCATTGTATTAACCAGAACCTGTCAGGTCTTAGGAATGATAGACTACAACATGTTGGTCCCCTTTTAGAACTTTTTTTTGTGATTCTACTTCAGAGTCTTAGTGTCATAAAACAGCTGTGCTATCACTCACTGATCTTCTCTAACAGAAGCTCCGTTTTCCTGTGCAAGACGGATTGGGATGATCCACCCTTGAACCTGTGACTATTCATTGCCCCTGTTCAATATGAAAAGGATATGCAATAAAAAAAAAACAGAGGATGAGGAGGAGGTAATTGAAATCATCAACACAGAAAGACTTTACTGACAGCTATTTCACTCATTTCCAAACAATCCAGGCATTATCCATGCACTGCTCACTTCTACACAATCCACTCCATGAGGAAAATACTTCTGTGTGGCTGAACAGCTTGTAAAGTGCACATTGCACATTGAAGTGCACATTTTTGTCCATTTTAAAGTATAACAACCTTTAATAGTAATGGTAATAATGCACATGCCTCTGAAGGAGAAATTATTGTCATTTATTCATATCACAGTAGCCCATAGAGGGTCCAACTGAAATTGAAGCCCCATTGTGCGAGAAAAAGAGAGTCTCTGTCTTGAAGAATTTATAACTAGACAAGATGGGGGGACAGTTTGCAGGAAGGGAAGGAAAATTGTCTCCATTTTACAGATGGGTAACTGAAGCACAGAGGGAGCAAGTAACTTTCCCAAGGTTGCACCAGAAGTCTATGACAGAAGTGAGAAATGAATCTAGATCTCCAATCTAGTGTCTTAACTACAACAATAGACTTCCCCTCATCTGAAAATCTTAAACCATCTCTATTCTTTGTAAAGCAAAGAAATCTATAATGGCAATGTTCTTGTACCTTTCCTCAATAAGAAGTGTATATTAAAATCACTAAAAATCTCTATTTAGCTATTGAAATAGTTTAACAATTCTTCCTTTCCTGTATCATCTTGTGTGCCAAATAACAAAGATGTTACAAAATATTGTGGCTTATTAATCTGTAGACATACAGTAGATCCCAAAGATGTATGCTGTTCCATTTCAAAGGGGATAGGCTCCTTCTGCTTGTATTTGCTTTCAGAAATATAAGAATATAATGTACAGATATATGCTTTGGATCTTCCTTTAGCAGAACGGCAGCCAGCCAACACACATGTCCCACCAGGCACAGTTGCTGTGGGGAACAGAAAGAGGAAAATGTGCATATAATAATCTTAAAAACAGTAAACCAGAACACCCAGTTGGAACCATAGTTGCTTCAGTCAAACCTAATGAATTCTTGTATAGATGTTTGTCAGTCTCCATGCTGAAACATAGCATTTATACTCCTTACCAAATCATGGCATTTGGGAATCGGATATTTAAAACATACACATGTATTTTATATTAACTAGAATTGACATGTGTAGCATGAAATGGCTTCCAGTATTAAAATTGTGATCTTCAGAGGGACATAATGCTACAAATCACAAAATGGAAGGAGTCCCATTAACTTCAGTTGGCATTGGATCAGGCCCAAGTTGACTTCTACCTCTGTGACTCCTATCTCCCTGTATGACACTGTCCCAGTTACAATAAGTGGAAGAGCTCAAGCTAGAGCCACCCGTATTTAAAAGGGAGGCTGGCTGAGTATTCTTCATGATGGCCTATGCGTTCTGGAACTCCTTGTATCTTGGTTCAAAATAGCCACAGTCATTTGACCTTTAAGCATGCTGCAGGGCACATCTGTTTCTCTACTTGCCAACTCCTCTAATATATAACAAGTCTCACAATATTTGCTGGTTTCCTTAAAGTCCCAGATCCTGGAGGCATGTGATTACCTGAACACTTCGGTTATCATGTTAAAAAAAAGGTACGTTTCTATCCCTCATGTTTGCAAAGAAAAGCTAAAAAATGTAAATTTCATAGGTTCAAAACCCAGAAGACAAATAAAAAGAACTCTTTAAAAAAACACATGATTTTTAAACCATTCTTTTGGGGGGCTTAGCTCATGATTTTTTAATGTGGGGTTGACAATGTTGATATTTTTGTGCATTTGGGGAAGACTGAGTGGTAGAGTGAGTGAATGGGGTAGTTGGGCTTTGGAACAGGGCAAGTATTTTTGTTGGATTTCATTGGCTACCAGGTTCTTTGTTGTGCTATGGAGATTGAGTTGTTTGGGTTTTTATGTTTATGTTCTTTTTATGACCTGCTGTATTTTCACTTTTATGAAAGATATGTATCTCTGATCAAGAGATCAGGTAAAGCAGGACATAGATTTTGTAACATTTCAATGTAGTGCTGTCCTTGTAAAAGGATTTTTAGTATGCTATTACTAATCTACAGAATTAGGTAATTTAACATTGATTTTATATTTATTAATGTTAAGGGTGTTGCAGTGTTTTACAAGTGTGCTGAGGCAGTTTTGCAACTGGGATGAATATTTCAGTATGTAATAATTCCTTTAAATGCCAATCGTTAGTGCTGTGTCAGTTCAAAATCCATGCTTAAAAATCCAAAACTCTTTCTCCACTCTGTCCCAAATGCCAGTAATTCTAGACAGTTACCAACCCCGGCACCTGTTGAGTGAAGCCTCAGGAATTCATTACTCATGGTTTGATTTCCCTGGTGAATTGTTAGTGCGAGGTTTTGAACATTGTCTTACAAAGCGATACCTTTTAAATACTACCCGCTGATGGATTTTGCATGTACTCAAACAGAAGGACATTTTGTCATTTTTCCTTCTCCCCTGTGGTTTTGACTGGTATAAATATGTTCTCAAACATGCTATTGCATTGTTTATATCGTAAGATAAACCTAATTGTACATAAAAAAATAAAGGAATAAGTAACATTTAAAATGCAGTGTACCTTCTCTGCAAGACCATCTGTTATAAGATTACCATATCCTGGCTTCCATTTGAACTGAGGCCCATTATAACATCATAAGCACATCTACTAGGATCCAGTTGTTTTTGCTATAAGCAGAAATTGTACAGTGAGTGCATGGTGGCTGATACAAATTAAAGTCTACAACATTTCACTAACACTGTTGGAAAGGAGCAGTGTGGGTTTTTTTATTTTGATTATTAACTGGATAATTTGTGTCTTGTGATATTTTGCATTTTCTATTTTTTAAAGGACAGTTAAGCTAGAGTCGGGTGATGTTAACGAGAGTTGCTATTTGATAGTGTACAGTATGTAGTGTTGCCTTTATACATCTGTAATAAGACACTTATTAGAAAATGCCTACATTTGTTCTAGAGTTCAGAACATGCAGAAAAGGAAAGTGCTGAATAACAGTGCAACACAGGTAATGTTTACTTACAGAGCAGGGTAAAATAAATTCCTCCAGTGCAAGAATGAAGTTCTATGCCCTGTGTTATGCAGGAGGTCAGACTAAATGATCATAATGGTCCCTTCTGGTCTAAAGAGCTATTAAATCTACAAATATTAGCCCTCTAAATTGAACTTCTCTCCCCAGTTTGGTAAAAGCTTCTGCCATAGCAGAGTTTTTAACAGTTTTAAATAATATAAACCAACTTTTGGGTTTCAGAAGCTACCTGACATTAGCTGGAACTACTTCTGAAGACAATTTGTAAGTCCGTTTAATCAAGCTGGCCATTAAGTGTTATTTACTAATTTAGGCTCTGTTTTTTTCTACAGTGTGCTCCATCATACGTGCATCTGAAAGGTTTTAAGTTAAGTTGAAATACTGGAGGAGCTGATGAATTCAAATGAAAACAAATATAGATTGTAGTTTTATTGTCCGAATGACACTTTAAAAATGTACTTTGTTAATGTTTCATTGTGAAGGTGAACATATGTGGTGCACCTTGGCTACAATTTGGTCATGTTGTCTAAGTTCAGCAGGTTTGGGACATGGCCCCACAGAGAGGGATGACCTTCAAGGAAAACCTTGAGTGCTATAGAAAGTGGTCTTCCTGTGTCAGTAGATGGCATTCGTTCCTCTAAGACAGTACTGAGAAAATACCCCAGTAGGTCAGTGGGCTACTCTGTGGCGGAAAAGGGGCAATCTTCTAAACGACATGTAAAGCTAAGACCTTAAACACTTTTGACCCTGAAGAATTCCATGGCATTTTGATCAAGAACAGGGAAGTTAACCCATGTGTCCTATATAAAGTCTAA
The DNA here is from genome assembly GCF_025201925.1 of Gopherus flavomarginatus. Lineage (NCBI taxonomy): Eukaryota > Metazoa > Chordata > Testudines > Testudinidae > Gopherus > Gopherus flavomarginatus. Next base: position 157,236,244 of record NC_066619.1, read on the forward strand.
TCGAGGTAACTAAAATCTGCCCATCTACATTCCCTCTGCAGTTTCAGCTAGATATATTATTCTTTTCCATGTATTGCCCTAAACTATTGCATAGTATCTCCGTGTGATGCTAAACTGTTGTTGCCATCTGCTCCAGAAGTGGCTTTATTTTAAAACTCACACAGAAATCTCATTAGCACATGCTTTAAAATAAATTAAGCATATGCTTAAGTGCCCTTCCAGAATAAGGATGTTTTCCTGAATTGTGCCCCCCTGCATTCTCTCCAAAGGTCAGAACAACCAGAAAAAAAAAAGTTCTGAATAAATATTGCTGAAAAGCTCAGGTGCAAAGAAAACGAAGAGACTAAAAGAGTTTATAATGGAAAATAATAGAAGATGTTGTATGGAAAAGCTCAGAGTTAAGTTCTTTTTCTTAACAGGAGGATTTTCACCACAAATCCTAAAGCAAATATTCGCCAGTATTATTGTCTTGCCATTACTATTATATGAGTTTTGTTGTAAGTTCTGTCTCCCTCAGAGCCTAGCTTTCCCTTCTGCTGATCCTGTCAGAAGTCAGGAGCCTGTGCTCATGACATTACTGTCTGTTGCCTTGAAAATGATTATGATTTATTTATTCAGGGCCAGATTCTGCCCCAGGCATTCTGGAGGGGTAAAGAGGATCCCACTGAGGTTGAAATCCTCAGGAGGAATTCTGGCTTAATCAGCCATCATTCCTGCTGGAGGCATGTGGGTTGCAAATTACTAGCTCTACCACCCTTGGAGAATGTGTGGAGAGCTCTCCACTCTGTGCCCAGACAGCTCTGTGACCCAGATGGACGAGGTCACATCTCCACCCCTATTCTTCCTCTTCTCACCTATCCTTAGATGGTTAGCTCCAATAGGGACACTGGATCAAGCCCTAGTGGAGGGACTGACAACAACCTTCATGCTTATTTATTGATCTGGTGGCATTCTTCCATTTTCTAAAGAAGTGACCTGGGGACCCAGTCTTCCATTTCTGACAGGTCTTAACTGATCTCATACCATCATTGGCAGAGAAAAGGAGAGGCCTTGTGGGATGGTGCATGCTCTGTTTTGAGAAGTCCTCTTACCGTTTGACTGTTCCCCTTCTTTCCTTTCCTTTGGGGCATGTAACAAAAAAATATGGGCCAGCCCTTCAGCGGGTGTAAATTGGTGTAGTCCGATTGACAGCAATGGTACCAATGGAGCTATGCTGATTTATCCCGAATGATGGGCTGAGGTTTTGTGCCTTCCCATTTTGAGAGTTAGTTGGAAGGCAGGAAATTTGGCCTAGAGTTGGACCACTTGGACCACTACGTTTCTGGTCATCAAACCCTTTCTAGGTTTTGTCAAGTATTTGATATAAATATGAGCAGGATGAATACGAAAAATGAGAGAAAACAAGGGTGTTGTGTACATTTGTTTTCAAATATACCGTAGTACTGGTATAAAATCAATTTCTGGTAAAAATAATAATTTACAGCATTTCTATAGCAACAATAATTAAACATATGAATCTTATTTACAGATGCATTAAGCTTAACATATATTCTTCTAATATGTAAAGAATACAATTTGATTCAAAAGTGTGTGACTTGCCATGCAAATTCAAATGGACTAATACATTTTGTGATCTGATGGTGATTATTTTTCTGACTAATAATAAAAAGCATCAAGTCTGCAGATAATACAGAATACACCCGCAGTACTTGTTCTTAATTACAGGCAAATTGCATTTTAGAAAAGCTAACCCCACTGTATTATCCAGCAGAAGTCTGCAATAATGCTCTGTGACAACTATATCTTCAGCAGAACTGAACAACCATTCTGCTGGAATGCTGCTTGGTAGAACTCCAAGTAACACCTTCCTGATCAATGCAAGATTTCAGAGCCTGTTTGTATTCTGCTTCCTCCATTCCTCAATGTTCATGGACCTGACAATAAGTTATTTTGATAGATCTCAGTTCACACATGCATAGAAGCTGAGGAACCATGGATCAAAGTTCTATTACCATTTCATCCAAGCAGCTCCAGAGACTTTCATGGACCAGGAAGGAATTCTTGATGGAGCACTTAACATCTCTTCCTTTCTTTTCTGGGGGTGGGAGGGCTGGGTTTTTTTTTTTCAGTGTATGAACATTGAAGTCAGTGGGGCTGGCCTGATTACACCAACTGAGGATCAGGCTCAGTATTTCCATTTTTTGTTGGATTTATTCATAAAGGTTTAGAATAAAATCTTGGATCAAAATTTTCAAATCTGGGTGCCTAAAATTAAGGTCCTAAAACCATATTTAGGTTCCCTGATAAACGTGGCCTGTTTTTCAGAGATGCTGAGAGCCTACAACTCCCATTGAAGTTGATGATCAGCAACTTTGAAAATCAGATCGCTTTTAAATATTGATTTAGGAGTCTCACTTTAAACACTCAGCTTTGAATATTGCTGGCCTTTGGCATCAAACCACTGGATATTGCAGCACAATTTAAAGCATAGAGAAGGGATATACATCAATATATAATATTGTCCTAAAAATAATATTAGACCCCCTCACATCAATAAGGCATCCTTTGTTCTGATTTACTTTGGCTGAAGCATGAAGAACTTGCATTTGATATTTTTGCTGTCATAATTCTGACCTCATAGGCCCCAATCCTACAAAGATCTGAAGTTAAAGGGATTATTCACAGTAAGGTTAAGCACATGTTTAAATCTTTGCAGAATCAGGTCCTAAATCTGGGACATCCATGATTTCTCCTCTTGCAACCCTAACTCATACAAGAAGTCTCCATGAAATCATATTATGCTCATTGGAGTCAATGGAATTACTGGTAAGAGTCAGAACTTTGTGCATGAATAAGGGTTGCAAGATTGATCTCCTTAGCCCAGAGCTCTTAAAAATGTGCATTGTGGAAGAACAATAGAATGCAGGGTGTGTTCTGGTTTACTGCTTTTGTTAACTATTCAAATTACTTTCATAACTCCCACTTGGTTTCTGACATATCCCGTTCCAATGGAGACCACAAGGTAGCATTTAACTGTTGTGGGGAGGGGGGAAAATCACTCATTTTTGATGGCTCATTTTAATAACTTGAGTTGTGTCTTGTGACATCTTAAACTAGCTCAGTTACAGACATGCCTGAATCTCTTTGTAACTGTGGAATTTGGAGAGGGTGGAGGATGAGTCCTTAAAATAGATGGCTGGCTTCCAGTAGGTTCTGTATTATAATTTAATCAGTGGATTGTTGTCTTCTAATAAAACATTATTAGTCCACCACTGCAGGTATGTGTGCAATGCAAACTGTGAACACAGCAACCTCAGAAAGCTTTATAAATGTATATGGTGTTATCTCAAAGAATATGCAAATATCTGTGCCAATCTGCCAGTTCTTGATTATTTTAAAAAATCTCTCAGAGATGGTTGCTCCTCTGGTCTTGCTGTCAAAATCCTCACACGACAATAAAACAAGCTCTTCTAGGAAACTTGCTAATCAAGTGAGCAGTTAAGAATGAGTAGTTATTTTATCCTGAATTGGAATGGATCCACATATCAGCAATAAGTAAAATAGAGTCCTTGGCAAAATCATTCAGCCTTCACATCACACTGTTTTCACACGTCAGGAATCACTGTATGAAAAACTTCTGGAGTGTATCTGAGAGCGGTACCAGAGCACTGAACAGCTAGATACACCATCTTCTCCTGCACAGGAGAATGGCTTCAGATCTGCTCCAACCATCTTTTAAACATTAGTTACAAAAATCCTCAATCTGTGGGAATTCAGTTTTTCAGGGCCTCTTCTGAGAAACCCATTCATCCACATTTCTTTGGATTTTGAGTGCAGAATTTGGCCCCAAGATACATCCACGCAAGTCCATTTGAAGTCAATTGGAATTATGGATCCATAGCTTAAGGCAGAATTTGCCTCTTCATGTTGATATTCTGAAAACAGGATGCCATCTTAGGTTGGTTGCTTGTGCACGGTTGACAGCTTGCCTTGGAAATGTTCCATCTTGACTCTTGTGTTGTAACTTGCTGTTGTGTTACTACAAGTGATTGTGGCTTTGCAAATTTTTAACTCAGCTCTTGTGTAAGTTGAGTTAAACAATTCCCCCTTGAACATGGAAAAAGAGTAAAGAATTCCCACTCAAAGACACCTTTTAAGCTGATATCCTTCATGGGCTGGTTCTATAGAAAAGATGCTCACCAAGTGTTCTGGGTCTGATTCTAATCTCTTTCCTACTTATTTTACACCACTGATGTCACATAACTATTTCAATTAGTGTTTGTTGACTGATCAATATTCAAACACCATTAAAAAGACATTCAACCTCAGTTATGTGTATGTGTGTAGATATTTACGTATACGTCTGCGTGCATACATATATCTGCTTATGCACAAAAAGACTCATCTACTTATATGTGCATGGAAAGCATTTTAACCACAGCACGCTCCAGAATGTAACCCCGTACTAGAATATTGTCACTTGTCAGATGGCTGCCACTTCTCATCAGCTTGGCTTTCAACTTCTTGTTTAAACCATGTTTATAGTCCAAGGTGACACACTCTGTGGTCTTACTGTTGAAATAATTCATGGTCAATGTACAGTACCTCTGAGCCATCTTACCTAGAAATTAGGCAGCATTCATAAAACTCAGGGGGTAATTCATCAAAGGGCCTTGTTAAAGACAAAGAATCTTGGCTTTGGATCAGGCCACAGAAGATGAATGTGAGAGAAAAGACAAAGATATACATTCAATCAATCAAAGACATAAAGTCTCTTAAATCAAAGCTCGGATCTTCAGTATATCTGGCATGATTTTTCAGCATTAAATTCCGCAACAGCCCTTAGATACAGACCACAACACAACCGTAGCAAGAGTAAGGCTGTGCACAGTCTGTATATAAGGGCTGTTGCCTGCTGGGGAAACAGGGAAAGTTTGAGATGAGTTGTCATAAGGAACTGCTGCTCGTGACTGAGGGTTCTAGTTTAGGATTTCCTAGTGTGAGAGCAACTTTCCCACTAGGCTTTAGCAGCTGTGAAAGGACCAGCAAACAGCCCTAGAAGGGGAAGAATATGTTTTGTGCTCTGCTAGGTTGATGAATGGGTTGTCACTCGGAGGTCTCCTTCTGCACCATGGCATTACATGACAGAAGCCTTTGTTCTCTGGGAGAAATACGGCTGCTATCACTGGTGAAGCACATGGTGTGAGTGTCTGAGGGTTATTACTCCAGTAATGGGAGGACAAGGGTGATCATTATGTCAGAGCCTGCAGAACTTCAGTGCTACTGTGTTCAGACAAGACCTGTCACTTCCCTACGTGTCAGCAGAGGCAATCACCTCTGTTAATTTATGGCTGGGCCTGTGGCTGTCCCTAGAGAGATTTGGGGGCCAGTCCAAAGCCCATTCAGGTTAATGGGAGTTTATCTATTAACTGGGATTTGGATCAGGCCCTTGAGTCTCAGGTAAAAGAGACATTTTATATTTAAAGGGACATCGTTTTTTTCCTCCCACACTGGTACTGAAATAACCATTTTCCTCTTGTCCAGCCCAGTGTACCTTGGTGAATTATGATGGGAAAGGGAGCAAGCTCCTTTTGCAGCTGCTGGCTGTCATCTCTCCCAGAAGCTCACTTCCCCATAGCCTATAGATGTGCAATGCAATATCTCCCTCCTCTGCTAAATGTTTTGTTTAGGATCTACAGTCCTGGTTGTAGTTAAGACCAAATAGTTCCTAATGGGACAGCAGCAGTAAGGCCAATAAAAAGGTAGTTTGCAATGGTAACCTGAAGCCAAGACACAGCTAATTTGTTTCAAAAGGATGGGACAAGTTAATTCTCCAGATTTATACACCCTGAAAGCCCCAGCACCTGTTGCAGGACTTTTCGAGTCAGAGAAGATGACACTCCTGATGGCTTTAAATACTCTCAGCAATGACAAGAATCACTTGGTTGGAGAAAACAGTTGATAATGCAAACCTGGGTCTGGCATTTCAAAGCATGTCTTTCCTTAGGGACCCGATCCTGCTGCTTTTAGGCACTCTAAATTTTCACTTGACCCGTTTCAATCCTAAGGGCAGTAAGATCTGATCATTAAATGATTGGCTTGCTCTTTCTGTGTTCTCCTACCCTTTTGTGATAACAACGAACTGAAGGTAATAATGATACTGTAACTGATTTGGGATTCCCCTTCCAGGCCCGGAGATCCCTGTAGATATGCAATCAGACCAGAATTTTAACATGATTTGCAAATCGGATTTCCTTAACTGCTGCCACTTTGTTCTCTACCTGGCAATTTTGGCAAGAGAAAGAAATCTGCGTTCACTAGCAATCTCTGGCTTCTGGTTCTTGTTTTGTTTGAGGAACAAAGTGTAACTCTACATAAATGTCCGTCTTCCCACGTCTGCCCTGTTTTTCTGTAATTGGGGGACATAAACACACGTACCGCTGTCAAGCTGCCTCGGGCCCTGCACATTGCTGCTTAGTTAGCATAAACGTGCGGGTGACTTTGTGTGGCACATTTCCCTCCTCCGGGGCTGATGGCAACGCCTGGACATGCCCAGTCCTCACCCCGAGATGTGTTATGCCTCCCCGGTCCTAGGCAGAGCAAGGCAGGGATTAGGGTTAGAGGGGAAGGCAGGCTGTCCGGAGATGGGATTTACAGAGGGATTTGCAGCTCCCCTTCCTTGAAGTAGCAGCAGCTGCAGCGGGGGGCGGGAAGGTGGGCTTCCCAGGCTGTGCAACTCGATCCACTTTCTTGCATCTTTAAAGACATAACTCTGAGCGTCCGACCTTCAGCGGAGTCAAAGGTCCAACGCGGTGTTCTCCAGCGAGCAGAATGGCAGCTCTCGCAGCCAGCTGGCCAGTGGGCGAGGCCGTTCGGAGTCAGCTCTAAACTGCCCCCAAAGCCCTGCAAGTAATTAGGTCTCCTCGGCAGTACTGTCCACGAGTGTTGGTTGTTTTTATATTTTTATCAGAAACAGACGTGTGGGTGGATAGATAGATAGATAGATAGATAGATAGATAGATAGATGGAGGGGGTGGATGGGGATAGATAGATATATAGATGGGGTGAATGGGGATAGATAGGGTGGATGGGGATAGACAGATATATAGATGGGGTGGAAGAGGATAGATAGGGTGGATGGGGATAGATAGATCGATAGATAGATGTGGTAATGAGGATAGATAGATAGATAGATAAGTAGGCATCTAGGCAGAGTATATAAAGAGGCAAGTAAATAGATTGGATGGGAGAGGTGGATGGACAGAAGGAAGGATAGACAGATCAATCAGATCAACAAACAAGCAGGTAGATAGGCAGACAGTGGGTGGAGAGGCCGGCAGGCTGATGCACACTACTATTTGATTTTTTCTTAATCATGTTTCTTACGGTAGTGCCTAAGGACCGGCCAGGAGCGGGCCCGCAGAGTCCTAGGCACTTAAAAACCCAGTAATATGCAGCCCTACTGAACAGCACTACGCTCATTCTTTTAATATCTAAGCGTTAGTGAACAGGGGTCATTATAATGGCAACAGCAATAATAACCATCTGTGATAACCAGGCTATTATCCTGAGGGGAAGAGGGCTGCTACTAAACTAAATATTCATCTTTCTAACCCGGATCCCCGTTATCCCCTCTGCTGCGCACCGAACTCAACACAAACGGTCATAATCCGCGAAACACATAAGCAGCTAGAGGACTTGCAATCGGTTCCGCGCTGTTCTTTCCGAAAGGAATGCCTCGAATCTGGCGTCACTCCTGCGCTCATTAGCAGATGTTGCAGCTCTGGGCTCCCAGTCTCAGAGGGGATCATTTATTGACAGAAGTCAATAAGCTGCCGTTCAGCCTTCAATAGCCCCGAACAGGTGCCTGCTCCTTTCTGCTGTCAATAGAGAAGCCTCCCAAGATTTGCCAATTGACAGCCCCCATGTCGCTACTTAGTGCTTCCATTGACAGGTGTTTCCCTCTACAACCAGACAACAGGTGCTTCCCTGTGTATCCTGCCAAGTGAGAGGGAACCCAGTGGAAAACAAAGCGCATTTGCTAGCGCTGATGACTGTAATTAAGGGCTGTAGAAATCCATATTGCGGAGGGAAGGGGGGGAAATAAGCAGGAGAAATTATAGTCAACAAATCATCCTGTGGCACACTGGTTTGAAAGGTGGGGACCGTTCAGCAGATAATATTTCCTGAGTGTTGGATAGCTGCCTTTCAAAAGGCCAATCTAACAAAGGGATTTGGAGAGCGGGGGACTTTTCTCGTTTGAAAATGCCACGACGCAGCGACAGCGTGTTCCCAGCTTTCTGTGCGTGGCGTCAGAAATCACACTGTCAGAGACTTTCCCATGGTCCTAGCAGCGCTGATGTCAGGCCAACAATTTATAAAACCAATGACAGGTGTCCCTAACAACGAGCTGGAATGGGGGGGGGGGGGCTTGATCCTGCGCCCCTTGGCTTTAAAGGGAGCCGGCTGGCTGGGACCAAACCACCTCTGGCTTAAGTCACCCTAGGGACCGTGGTGGCCCCGCTCAAGTCTATAGGAACCTATCAGTTGATTTCGGTGAGAGCTGAAAGGCCCCATGGGAGAAAAGCTCAAAGGCGCGGTATAAAGCCGGAGGGTGCCTGAGCGCAGGAGGAGAGTCACGGACTCTTTTCTCTTACTAAAATCTGCTCATTAGGAAAAGTTCGACACAGTTGTGTGGTAGGGAGGTATTGACGTCCTGGGCCCAGTCAAGTCGATGGCAAATTTCCCATTGACTTTGGAACTAGGATTTCACTAATGAGTTTACCTGGGATCAAAAGTGAAGGTTTTGAAGTTAACTGGAGGGCAATGAAAATATTCTTGTTTCATGACATGCAGCGTCAAACTTTCTCCAGAGATAACAAACATGGATTTGGGAAAAGGAAACAGTGGGAAAAGTCCGGAGAGGTTTTCTAACCAATGGGGATATGTCTGGGGTGTGGTGTGAATCCAGACATTATCAATATTTGTTGGAATGGACCCAAGAGCACCTTGTAAAATACTGTATATCATTCCAGGTCACCTCCTATAGACAATAACCCCTTTGCCCTCTCCCAAAGAATCTAGATGGTCAGTTACTACTGGGCTATTTAGAGACATCGATCCAAATTCTCAGCCGGCGGAGATCGGCCATTAACGCAAGTGGGACTAGGTAATTTACACCAGGGGAGAATCTGGCTCCGGGGCTACTTTAAAAGGGGCTTGACGTGTATTCTGGTGAATGTACAGCAAGCGCCTTCTCGGTATATGGGAGGGGGTGTTGTTACCCCTCTGCTTTAGTGACAGCTCTCTGGCTGGGTGTGCACTGGCACCGCATGATGCCTCCCAAGGCCCAGCACAGATTATTATTCCCTCCGCTCCCTGGAATAACCCCGGCCACCCAACGCTGCAAGGCACCGGCCGGCGTGGCTGGCTGGTGGGGGGGAGGCACACGGGGTATCTCCCCAGGAATCACTAGGGTGTCTCTAGCCTGGATTTAGCTATCCCTCCAAATGCGTTTGGCTCCCCTCTCCTTGTGTCAGAATTCTCCCTCCCCTGGGTGGGCGCCCTTATGCCTATAGATGCTGCTGCTGCTGCCGGACTGATGCATCCCAAGCACTGGGCTGGACCGCCCCCCCCCACCTCAGCCGCCGCTTCTTTCTCCGGTTCCCGTTAGAGGCGGGCCACATTCAGAAGACCTCCCAGCTCCAGCAGGGCCGAGACACACATGGCCCTACGAATTCGGAAGCGAGGGGCGTGCTTGTGAATCGGCTCTTTGGGATCAGCGGTACTTCGGGGAGGTTGGGTTGGATCGGGGCATCCTGCATCAGCTCGAGCCGAGACGGGGGAGAAAGAGGTCTGGTTTATCCCAGTGAGAAGCAGCAGGTAACTGGTTGGTGTGGATCACCTCCCAAGGGTGATTTGATTGTGACTTCCGTTCTCAGTGCTCGAGATGAGCAAACAGAGGCATGTTAAACATAGGCTGGGAAACGTTCCGGATAAGAATAATGGCAGTTCATTGACCCAATAGCGGTAACAGTTAGGTGCTTGTTTTGCAGCTGCTAATATTCTTTTACATTTTTAATCTTTCAGGTTGAGAAAACTGCCCTTGCAGGTTAATTATTTTATCTTTTCAGGAATGCATTTCCAATGCTGCTTTTCTATTCCAATGAAGTTCCAATTTGTAGACACTTGTTTAACACAGATAATGAGATCAACATTATCTTTAGGGGGATCTATAGAATAATTTTTGAAAGAATTGAATTGTATTCCTAGTTTTCATTTCAAAGCAATTAATAGGTTTAAGTAATAATAAAATTGGAAAGTGTGACCAGGAAATGTACAAATGCTTTTTTCTTAAAGTTATATTGTAACTAACTCCAATTTTGAACTTCTCAAGCCGTGATTATGCCGAAACGGACACATTTTAACTCTGATCTCTCTACAGGAATTTGAGATATAATATGTGGGTTTTAAAAATGTCAGAGCTGCAATTTTAACTGGAAAATTGGTTATTACCTTTGTCATTGTATTGCTACAGGGAAAGTGTAGTATAAGGAGTATATATGCACGTAACGACATGCTGTGGGTGAAGAATAGGCCATTTACAGGCTTATTTTGCATGTATTTCATTTATTTTAGGCTCTTTTTGTTTGGAGGTTTCACAGTTATTTTGCCACCACTTGCAAGCACAACAGTTGTGTTATCAAAAAGTTAACACGGCGCTGAAAAATCACCTCTATGCCTGATCTGGCTTTTCAAAAGGAACTTCTGTTCTTTGCACCAGATTGATTGTTGCAAAATAGGATTCAAACGGGCCCATTCAGAAATGGATCTGATTTACTTACCACTGAACATCCAGCTTGTTTACTTGTTTTAAAAGCAGACCACGCAGGGAATGAATTTAGTTTGCACTGACGTGTGCTGCATGTGAACTGTGGGAATGGAAGTGTCTGGGTTTCCTTTTGCCCTTCTCAAGAGGAAATAAGACTTTGCAAAACTTTGGCGTGTCACTGTGTCGCTGCTAGGAGTGCCTGAAGGCTGGCACTCTGGGCCCCATTAAAATCGAAGATAACTATCCCATTGGCTCCACTGTGGGCTGGAAGGGGTTGTGGAACTAATCCAAGCTTCAGTCTGCTGGCTTGTGACACCTGGTGTGTCTGTAAGCAAGAGGCCCCACGACAGACAACGCTAACCTTGGTCAATGGGCCCCATCTCGCAGTCCTCAGTCGGGTAGTTGGCCAGGGCTTGCAGAACGTGCTGCAAGATACGGAGGATTTGATCTTGCAGTCCTTACTTAGGCAAAACTCCTGCTGCCGTCGATTGGAAACTGACCTGGGTCAAGATTTCGGATCGGGGCCTCTAGGACTAATTCAGTTGTAACATTAGCTGACTTAAAATCAGGGAGGTGGGAAGAGAAGAAACTAAACGACTCTGCCTTACAAGACGGCTGGTCCTGGCCCTTCTCCAGAGGATGGGCCTTGATGCCAATTAATAAACACACCTGAAGCAACCCTGGGCAGGGGGCGGGTGGTGGTGGTGGTTACACCTTCCTGGATTGATTGTACAAAAATCCCTTTCAAGTGCTGCATAAACAACAGACAGGAGAACACTCCTCCCTGGGGCATACTCGCATGGCAAGGAACTTTGTGTTTATTTTATTTGCATGAGCCTTTCTGAGCTGCTTAAAGCCTTAATATTCAGACCATACCTGTTGTTAAGAAGGACACAAAATCTGAAACAGCCTGCAATGGGAAAACGCAGACTTTTTTCTAGGGGGTTAATTTTGTAGAGAGGTGTGTGTGTTATGTATGTAGGCATATATATCATGTGTGTATATATACACACATATTATACATACATATATCTGTATATATTATATATACATACACACACCATACATATATGCTGATTATATTTTATTTTAATCTATCTATACTTTATGTGAAATAATTTATGGGTGTCGGTATATATATATATATATCCTCATACATCTCTCTTTGTGGTGTGTATATATCTATATACTATTCATATTTAATTTCTATATATATATATGTATCTATAATTCATATGGAATAATTTATACCTGAACATCTATACCACGCCACGTTCCTCACCCCAAACTCTCAAGAAGGTTGAGATCCTGCATTATTTCACACTGGAATACCCACTGATATCCGTGAGTGCAGGACTGGGTTTCTCTTTTTCTCTAGCTACCCACAAACAAACACACGTATTCTCCCCCCCCCCCCCCCCCGCTTTCCGACGGCAGCTTTGGCGCTTTGCAAGTACAGGAATGTCTTTTTATAGCTTGGTTTACGTCAAGCGCTCTGCCAACAGGAGCATTTCAGCTCTAGAACATGGTATGTCTTTTATGTGCTTTTCTTTATGGAAATGGGCAGCTTTAAATCCGTGCTTAATAATTCATCAGGCCGTATCTGAGTATCAGCCCTGGCTTCTGTGCATTGGCGTTATCCGTCAAGAGCATGCCCTTCACGGTACCGTGCCAGAGGAATAATGGCTCAGAACTACGACTTCAAACTTTCAGCATGTTTCCAGGCAGCAGAGCCGGTTCCCAGCGCGCCAGGAAGGTATATTTCTCGGGTAGATGACAGGCGGGCGTTGCATACAGAGAAGCGCGCTATTCTCAGGTTTCTTAAGGTTGAATCCAGTGTGCGCATTGTCATCAATCATTCAGTGTGATCCCTGGGACAGCAAAGCCGCAGGGAGAGACAGCTCCCACATGCCTGCTGCCAAGGGGCAGCGGGACCAGGCCTCGCACCGGAATGGTGCTGTGTGCCACGCACGCCCATGGGGGATGCCTGGACGCCTGCCTTTCCGGATGGGCACGCGCTGAATAACCACTTGCATGGATCTGTGACACCGAAGGTGAGCGAGGAGCACTTTCCCCTGGGAGACGCACTAGTGGCGTATCTAAGTGCCCTTTGCCTTTTGTAAACCACCCCCAATTCCGAAGTTAGCCCCCGCTCCCATTCAAGCCCCCCTCCCCTGGCAGCTTGGCAGAGCATCGCCCGCCGGAGCAAGATTTCCCTTGGGTCCCTAATGCACAGCCCGCCTGAGCATCGGCAAAGCCCCACGGGACCCCCACGAGACCGCCGCGGGTCTCTGGGAATCATCTGGGGCCGGTGCTTCAAATCCGAGCCCGCATCTTTAAGGTGGAGGAGGGGAATGAATCCCCCCTCTCCGCCCCCCAGCCCTATGGCAGCGACCCAATCCGCCGCCGCCTCTCCGGGGAGCCCATTTTGCCGTCCCAGTTATGAATTATTTGCAGCCTTTGCCCTTGGATAGGAATTAGCCCGCTGTTGCGTAAAGAGCCGCTGGCGCAGCCGGGCCTCTGGTGCGATCCGCACCTCCCCTGGGCCCATGGGTGCTGCTTCCCCTCCGCCCTTCGCCTCTTCCTCGCGGGGCCACGCTGGACTCCCCGAAACCCGCAGCCGGGAAGCGGCGGATGGAGGAGAGAGCCTCCTTTCGGCTCCAGGCGTGCACCGACCAGTGAGATCACCGAGGTTATAAATATCTCGGTGCCAGCGCTGCGCTCCGGATCTCCCTCGCGCGCTGCAGCGAGGGGGGCGATGCCTTCCCAGCGCAGCTAGCCCGTGCCGCGGCGCAGACCGAGCAGGAGCCTGGCTCGCAAGATGCGCTGGGCACCCTCCCGGCTGGAAGAATGAGCTTGTCCTTCCGCTGCCTCCTCTCCCTCAGCCACCTGATCCTCACCAGCGCCCTGGCGCAACTGCCCCCCGGAGCGCAAGGCGGGCAGGCGGCCGGTGCCAGCAGCACCAGCAACACCTCTTCCGCTTCATCACCTTCCTCCCCCCCCTCCTCGGGAGCCCAAGGAAACGGGCCGGAGAGAAGCAGCTTCCAGTGGAGCCCATCCGGGCGCAGGACGGGCAGCCTCTATTGCAGGGTGGGCATTGGCTTCCATCTGCAGATCCACCCGGATGGCAAAGTCAACGGCTCCCATGAAGCCAATCTCTTAAGTAAGTTCAGTTCTCTGCCCTGGGACGGGCCACTGGGGAACCGAAAGCACCAGGGGAGCGAGGAAACCCTTCCCGGCGCCTGGGTCTTGGATAGGATTCCCAATCCCCTCCTTGGTGTGCAGCACCCTCGATCTATAGAGTGGTTTGGGCTGGCTGGGGGCAGAGGCCATGTTCTGCCTTTATGGCTTCCTAAAGATCAGCTAAACCCGAGCCCCGCAACTGGAGCGAGCAAGATTGTCTGCCAGATTGTCTGCTTCCCCGAGCTGGGGGGGTCTTTCCTGGCCTCATCTGAGCCTCTTTTTTTTTTTTTTTTTTTTTGCATTCCGGGCTAGAGATTAAGCAAAACAACACAAATCTGCATCAAATAAATGGTAATTAGAAGAAGTTGTAAACATACAGCTATTTGATGGGACAAATACCAGCAGTGACGGTAATTTAAACCAGGTTGAACGCTCTAACTAACAATGATGCTAGTACAGTAGAGAGGGGCTAAGTGCAATTACCTTGTGATGGCGGTAGTGTGTGTGCGTGCGCGCGCGCTTTCCTGCGAGGGAAAGTGTGTGTGTGTGTACGTGTGCGCTTTCCTGTGAGGGAAAGAGTGTGTGTGCGTGCGTGCGTGTGTGTGTGTATGAAAGAGTTATAAGAAAAGTTCAGAGAAAGGCCAGGCAATAGAGAGAGGCAAAACCGTGTATTTGAACTATTGGGACATCGCGTTCATAACGCTATTTGCATGCAATAAGGTTTGTGTGTCGTGTTGCAGAGTTGGGCAGAACTATAAGTACTATTTAAAAAAACAATATAATGGATTTGACCCTAATTTCTCATCCTCAACGAGTAAGTTGCCCCAGGCGGATACGCTCATTGATCCATACTGTGAGTAAAGGCACAGGATCTGGCCCTGCAACTAGCCTTGAACAAGTAAGCTTGGGGGTCATTTCCCTGTTTCACTCTATACTTAACGTTTTTTACCTTTGCCATAGCAGTGTGTCTCATTTCATTCATTTTTACTCGTTAATTATGGATTTGCTGCGCAGAGGCCGGGTACAGTTCCCCCCGGAAATCATTGAGATAAACCTTTGACTGTACGAAGTGATGGGTCTGGCCCCAGCCTCTTTACCTCTGTGGGGAAGAACTTACTCATGTAGCCAACTAGGAAGATTTATTCTACTGTTGCCACTGTGTGTGTTTTATAAGTGCAAATTTTAATTTCATAGCTTCATCTAATCTATCTTCACACACACACACACACACACACACACACACACACACACACACACACACACACACACACACACACACGTATATTACATGGATATAAATTAGATTAAATATAGATTAGGTGGCTATAAATATTCATAGATTATGTGTGTTTATATAAAATATTCTCAGGTCTGTGTTATGCAAAAGATCAGGCCAGATGATCACATTGATCCCTTCTGGCCTCGGACTCTGGAATATAGATGATGTGGTTATAATTCAGACAGACCCTGGGACTAGATGATATGGGTGTGAATGTGGCTAGTTGGGGACTATAAAGAGTTAAGACGCCGTCGCTATAATTTAGATGCAGGCCGTGGGAATAGGTGATGGGGCCGTACATCAGATGAGACTCGATGGCTCTCGGTGATGTCCATGTCACTCAGCTCGGGACTCGATGGCTGTTTGCACTGGTCACTAGCACGCAGTCTGCATGGCCTTCTGCTGTCCCAGCGGGTTGCTCCCCCCGGGGCAGGGAGTCGCAGGGAGCTTGGGGCAGTAATGATTGCAGCTGCTCTGCGAGCGGCCGGGGCAGCGGGATACAAGGAGCCAGAGCCGAGGATATGCAGCAGGAGGACAGGACTAGGGGAGCCCGCCCGGTGCCTCTGTCAATAATGCAGCGTTACCGGGCGGTAACTTGAGAGCTCAGCCATCGGAGAGCCCCCAGTGACCGCGAGCCCCCGGGTTTCAGCTGCGGAAGGATCGGGCCTGGCCCCGGGCCCAAGGGTGGAGCGAGCTTGCGATCGTTGGGTCGGGAGCCGCTGCGAGGTTGGGGCGGTTGCAGCTAACACGGCCCCGGGCAGGTGCAGCCCCTGTAGGAAGCCAGGGACGGAGTCCGTCCAGTGCAGCATTCTTTGGGCTCAAGGCTCTTCCAAATGGAGCGGCGCCTCTGGCTGCTGGGCTGGAGCAGGGGGACGCGTGCTGATGGTGGCTGGGAGGAAGGGAGCTCTGTCCTCTCCCCACGAAAGCACCCACCCACCCAGCTGTCTGCCTTACGCTAGCTCAGCCTGTGACATCCCTCCGCCCGCCGGTGCCTCGCCCTATTGCCACTGGGCCCAGCCAGGTATCCCTTGTCTCTGCCCCCTGTTCCTCAGCCCCAACAAACCGACAGAGGCTCCTGGTAGCCTGGAGAGACCCCAGAGTTTTAGATCTAAGCCAGGACCTCCCCGCGGTGAAAGGCTCTGGCAAAGCACGTTTAAAAGGAGGAGGGAGCAGACCCTAGAGAAAAAGGGTGTATAATCGGAGTGAGACCCGCAGAACAGCTGGAGAATCACCCGGCCCCTTTACCAGCCTATTGAAACAAGGGGGCGTGCAGGAAGGTGTCGGCCCAGAATTTGACCCACAAAGAAGAAAACGGTCTAGGACGACTGGGTAGGATGTTCAAAATAGCTCAGTGTTAGCTTAACTGCTCCCACGGAAATCACTGGTGAAACTTCCCTTGATTTCAATGGGAGTAGAGTTAAAGCATGGTGGACCGCGTTTGAAAAGGCCACCCATGGGAGTTAATTTATTTTCTGATAATGCAGCGTTTTCATCTGTTGTCCATGTCTGAATAATACTCAACTAAGCCTTGTTTTAAAATCTGTCACGCAATGGGGCTCCGATCTCTTTTCCTGAGACTTTCCTACAGTCTAATACGTTTTATGGTCAGCATTTATTTGCTGTTACTCATTCTAAATTTTTCAGTTTCTTGATTTCATTTTAGGTCTCTCTCCAACTGATTGCCTAGTTTGGATTCTTTCCCCTCAGCTGTAACACTTTACCTTTTCCCAAGAGGAATCTCTTTATGTCTCTTGGGATTATTATCTCCCATCTTCACAGTTTCACCCAATTTCATCTGTTATTTTCATAAACCCACTGTTTATGCCTTCATCCATATCACTAAAGAAGAAAGTAGATAATATAGGATTTAGTAATACCTAGCAAATGTAGATAGTGCTTTGAAAATGTAAAGGACTACAGGGTATTCAAAATGTCCTTTTTTTAAAAAAAAATGTGACTAGGTAAAATATTACCTTACTCAACAGATCTGCTCTCCTCCAGTATTCAAAATCGTAACAAATTATTACTCCACAAAAATAAGTGTGTACTACTTGTTAACGTTGGACAACAGGAATTGTGTTCTACTTCTACAAGTGCATCACCAACAGAATTGTGCTCTAGGTTCCAGGCAATTACATCTATGCAACCCAGTGAAAGCAATGGTGTTAAACACTTGTTACCAGAGGCAGAACTGGAAGACAACTTGGCTGCACAGGTATCATTGAAGGAAGAATTTTGCTCCCAGAACCTCTATTACAGATGATTGTGCACAAGAGGGAAAGAAACCAGTTTGATTTTTGATTCCATCTGCAAGGCTGGTAGTAAGAGAAAACATCATTTTAATAGTAAACAGTACATATTTGATATGGAAATAACAAACCTGGAACCCTTCAATGTCATCTTTATAGTCACTTTTCAGAACAGAGCCCCATTTCAACTAATTAATCCTCCAAGCAGCCATGTGATGAAGCAAATATTATTAGCTTCATGTTAGATCTGAGAAAATTGAGGTAGTAAGTTTAATAGCTGAGCAACTCCAGTGGATGTCACTGGCAATTGTGAGTGCTCAGGAACTCAGAAAATGAAGCTTCAGGCATGAGATTTTCAAAAGCATTGCACTGGCTTAGCTCAGCTCCCACTGAAGGAAATGGAAACAACACTTTTGAACATCACACCCCAGATGACTCACCCACACCTACATCACAAGTCAGTGGCAGTCACTATTAGACTTTAGGAGTTCCTGACATCTATTTCCATGCTCGTACCACTAGACCATACTGCCACTTAAAGTCTGAACAGATGCATAATGTTTTGTCCTGTCTTTCCTAACTTCCTGCTTATAACTTTGTCATTCTTTCCTTTTTTATGTTTTGTATTGTTTGAGTGAAGCAACATGATACTTTTGTTTAAACCTAAAACTCAGGAGAAATGCGAATACTCATCTCCTCCTGGAGGAGCTCCTGTCTTGCTGTTACTGGCTTTGACTACTGTTCAGATCTTACTATTACTGCACAATAGTCCTATTATTGGAAATCAAAATGGCAGAAAGAGCTGGTGGTGCTTTAAAAAGAACATTAAGAACATAGGGTGTGGTTCTGTATCACCTCTGGATGTGGAATGCTGGTTGATTCAAATGGGAGTTCTGCTAGAAGAGCACTTACAGAATCTGGCCCATAGTAAATAATTTAGGTCCTGATCATGCAATCAGTTCTATTCAGGCACAGGGCTGCACCTGGGCATAGCTGATTGCCTCACATTCTATCCACATTCAGTGTAATTCTTCCTAAAAGAAAAGATAATTTTGCACTAATTAATAGCAGAACTGTACTAAAACTGTGATAACATCTCATATTCTGTCCTTAACTCATCACATTTTTTTATAGTTATTGCACCTTACAGAGGGCTCCATTTGGCTATTTTTGAGGCTCAGTCACAAAACCTAGAAGGTTGTATGCATGACCAGGAAAGCCAAACTTATTCTAGATTCTGTCCCTTTAATCTTTTCCAGGCATTGGAGTGTGGATCTGCTGGTGGGTGAAGTTATTAGGTCTCTGTTTCAACTCATAGAGTTTCCAGCTAATGCACCTCTTGAGGAAGCAGCAAAGAGTCCTGTGGCACCTTATAGACTAACAGACGTTTTGGAGCATGAGCTTTCATGGGTGAATACCCGCTTTGTCGGATGCATGTATTCACCCATGAAAGCTCATGCTCCAAAACGTCTGTTAGTCTATAAGGTGCCACAGGACTCTGCTGCTTTTACAGATCCAGACTAACACGGCTACCCCTCTGATACTTGGCACCTCTTAAGGAGACAGTGTTGGGGATTCCAGAGGACGTGGCTGGGGAAGTCAGGCATCTGAACCCATTGATTCTCAGAATCAGTGGGGAAAGAAGCATTCATCCAGCAGAGGAGCTATCTGTCCACTGTTCTCTCCAACCTTCCTGACCTCCTGGGAACATAGGTACTCCAGGAGTCATGCTGCCATTGGCTCTCCTGCCTACAGTTACGCAAAATCACTAAGAGAAGTGCAGGTGCAGAGTGGAAATTAATGCTGCCAGGATCAGCATTAACTCCATGTGGATAGCCACATGGAAAACCAGCAGCTCTTCTCTTGATTCACAGACCCACCAGCCTGGTGGCCAAGTTGCTTCCCCAGGCTCTTGTGTGTGGCAGGGAGCATGTAGAAGTGTGAATCCTTCTCTTTCCTGTCATCACCCACTCTTCCTCTGCAATCCCCTCCTGCACAGATGGAAAAGGGGAACCAGTGTCAGTGTTTGACCCATACATACATACATATACAACCTCTCTATAGCCTCTGCAATACATCTCACACTGATGCTTAGACAAATAGAATCTCTCATTTCCTTCACTGGACATAATATACCGACTGCGAATAGTATTCTCTGGAGTTCAGCCTCGTTTGTTCTGTTGCTTCTTATTTAGACAGGATCATCTTTAAAATGATTTCATTAAGACTTGGAACATGTTCTCTTGCCCTGTACTGACTAATAAGGCTAAGATTTGGTCATGGTTATTTTTAGGAAAAGTCACGGACAAGTCACAGGCAATAAACAAAAATTCACAGAAGCCATGACCTGTCTGTGACTTTTGCTGCTGTGGCTCCGTGGTTTCCCCCAGCATGGTGGTGGCTAGGAGCTGTAGGGTTCCTCCTCTGCCTGTGGCAGCTGGAAGCTTGGGGGGAGGAGAGGCCCTCCGCCAATGGTGGCTGGGAGCTGCAGGGTGGCCATATTTCCCAAAGAGAAAGGGGGATACCCCCAGCCACTCACCCGACACATCACCCTCCCCTGTATGAGGCTGTCACCCATCGCTGGAACCCTGAGAAGGGCCCCCTCAGGAGTCTGTCACCTGTCCCTGGAATCTTGCAGGGGCCCCCCTGTTGCCTGTCACTGCTGTTGCCTGTCGCTGGAACCCTGCCAGGTCCCCGCTGGCTGCCAGCTCCAGTTCTGCAGCCCCTGGGGCTGAAGCAGAGAATGTCATGGAGGTCTCTGGAAGTCACGGATTCATTGACTTCCATGACCTCTGTGACATAAATGTAGCCTTACCCATAACTGAATCTTCATCACACAAGCTGCAATATCGGAGAGCATCTGAGAGACTCCTGGCCAAAGGGATATTTTGAGTGATTGAGCTCATCTGCAGAATTCTTCATCAAGGAAGTTCCAAGATCCAGTGTGTTTTCCTGAAGCCTCCTGGGGAGATGTGAGAAGAGGGTTGTGAATTTCAGAGGCATTACACAGACAAGGTTGTTCACACAAAAAGGTCAGTAGACTTGCCAAATAGCTGCGAAGGATCCATGAGCAGAGGAGGGCCCCTGTGCAGAGATCTCACTGTTCTCAGGTGAAATAGGGGCCGTAAGCTAATTCCACAGCCACATTCCCACCTTTTCAGTGACCGGGGAAGGAGGGTTCAAAGTTCTACAAGTGGGGAAGGTCTGAGCCAAACAAGTGAATCCCTCACAAGAAGAAGTCAAGAAAACTCAATAGACATGGGGTGAGAGGAAAAGTACGGCCATGCATTAAAAACCGGCCAAGAGACAAGAAATAGGGATCAGTTCTGAACATGGCAAAAGGTTAATAGAAGGGGCCCCAAGGACGTTGTCTAATATATTCATTAGGGAACTGGAAGAGGGGTAGACCAGCAGAGTGGCAAGCTTTTCAGCTGACCCTTAATTATTTGAGTATAACAAGACTAGAGAACATTCTGAGGAACGTCAGCAGGACTGTATGCATCTAGATTAATGGGTCATATGAAAGGTGGTGTTGAGAAAGGCAAGAAAATACATATTGCAAGGAATGGTTTGAGCATTTTTGGGTTCTGAATTCAGTGTAACCACTCCAGAAAAAAAGACCTGGGTGTTATTGGCAGAAATAACCTCAGCTGAATGTGCAGCAGCATTGTAAAAAGGGAACAAAATGTACAAATGGATGAAGAATAGGATAGAAAATAATACTGAAAATATTATAATGACATTTTATAAATTGATGTTCTGCCCTCACTTGGAATATTGTGTTCAATTCTGGTCACACCATATTAAAAAAGGAGTAGTGGAAATAGAAAGGGTTCAGAGACAAACAACAAATGATCAGAGACTTTTTTATGGGGAGAGATTGAAAAGACTGATATCATTTAGCCTAGGGCAGAAATCAGAAGGACCTTAGTCTCAAAAGTTTTTCCCTATAGGTGGACCTTAGGGCTCCCCACGGACACAGGGGTTCTCTCATATAGAGCAGTTTTTAGGATGAGGGCCTAAGAGGCAGCATTATAGAAGTACACAGAATAATCTATGATCAGGTGCTCTTAACTATCTCTTTGGAGAATTCAAGAACAAGGCAATATTCAATGAAACAGGAAGGTGACACATTCACAGTTGGTGAACAGAATTTGTTTTAAAAACAGCAACTAATTAATGGGTTGAGTTCCTTGCCACAACACATAACTGAGGCCAAAAGTTTCAGAAGTGACAAGTGATATTGAATGCCCAACTTGAGACACTTGAAAAAGGTCAGATTTTCAATAAATGCTGAACACCCATGCCCCTCTGAGGTGTCTCAAGTTGAGCACCCAAAACTTGAGGTACATAATATCACTAGTGACTTCTGAAAATCTCCACCTAAGACTTTCGTAGGATTCAGGAGAGGGTAAGATGTTAATATGGATAATAAGCACATGCACAGTGACCGCCGATAGGTTAAATACATTTTTTTAATAAGCAAAATGCCACATCAGGTACAAATCACCCGCTAACTCATGAGATTTAGGAAGCAGATTCCCATATGAGCAGATAAATCCATAATTGTCCATTATTGGGTTGTTTCAACTTCATTGGAAGCACATGGTATTGGCTAATGTCAGAGACAGAATATCAAACCACTGGTTTGATCTAACTCCTGTGTTCCTAGGCACTGGCTGGGCAGGACCGGGTGTCTTAAGGGGAAGTGCACCTTGTTAACCCACATACCCTGCACAGACACAAGGGGAAAGGGTTGTATTTACTTCCCAAACCTCTCCATGTAAGCGAGGCCCAAGAAAGATGCAGCAGAGGAGATTCCTGCAAAGAGGCCCCAACAGAGCTGTGTGGCCAGGAAGTGGTGGGGTAGCACTGGGGACCCACACCTGGATCCTCAAAGGTATTTAGGCTCCTAACTTCTATTGATATCAATAGAAATTAGGAGCCTAAATATCGTTGAGGATCTGAGCCCCAGAGCCAAATGGAGGAACATGGTCTCTTTGTCAGTGCCGCCTGTGGATCATGAGGCTTGGGAGGCAGAACCATGGCTTGTTCTATGCACCTTGCACAGAATTTATTTCCCCTCTTAACCTTTTTTTGCAGGTTTTTGTCATGGCAAGTGGTGATCTGGTCCTGTCTCCAGTCTGTTGCATTATGGCTACAAATCTGCACTGGTTGTCACCTATGAGATTGGCAACTGCTTCCATTCACTTGGCTACACTCTATCTCTGATCCACAACACAGCTTCTACATAGAGTAAAAAACCAGACTGAAGGCGGCAGATGGCCTGTTATATTGGAAGTGTGCAAATAACTTTTCATGTTAGGTTATCTGTGCCTATTTGGGTCACACCAACCATAAAAGCTGAGAATATGCAGAGCTGGGAGGATGGAAGAACCCAAGTGAATCAACAATTCTGTGGTGTACTCTTCTAATGCAGAAGTTATGCTAAAGCTAGGAAAGCTGCAGTGTGACTGTCAGGTCAGAAGAGAAAATACAGGGCCCTCTTCTAGCCAGAAATATGCTTGTGTCTCTCCTACTCAAATCTGTGGAAGGATGTTCTAGTTCAGGGGTCAGCAACCTTTGGCACGCAGCTCACCAACTAAGCCCCCTGGCGGGCCGGGCCAGTTTGTTCACCAGCTGCATCCGCAGGTTCGACCTATCGCGGCTCCCACTGGCCACGGTTCACCACTCTGGGCCAACAGGGGTTGCGGGAAGTGGCGCAGGCCGAGGGATGTGCTGGCCACCACTTCCCGCAACCCCTATTGGTTTGGGACTGCGAACCGTGGCCAGTGGGAGCCGCAATTGGCCGAATCTGCAGATGCTGCAGGTAAACAACAATCCCGGCCCACCGGGGTGCTTACCATGGCTAGCAGCATGCCGAAGGTTGGCGACCCCTGTTCTAATCAGAGAGAGCACTGGACTGGGATTCAAGAGACCTGGTTCAGTTCTTGGCATAACTACAGACTTCCAGTGCGAACTTGGGCAAATCACTTCAGCTACCATCTGCCTCAGTTTCCCTTCTTAAAAATGGGCATAATATTTCTCCAACTCATAGTGGGGTCGTGAAGATAAAATCCATTAATGATCATGAGGTGCTCAGATGCTACAGTAATGAGACTATAGAAGTACATAGATAGATACATCATATATCTGAAGTTGGAATTGGGCCCTTGCTATGTAAGATATGTACATTTCTAGATCATGCAGGTTGCAATTCTTAGGCTGAAAAAGGTTAAGGGTGGGACAGGTACCGTCTGACCATGCTTCTGATACAGAACTACTCTGTCCTTAAATCTGAATATCCTTGCTGATGTGGGTTCAATCAAACCTCAAAGGCCCCATCTTGTATTTTTCTTGTATACCAGAACTCCTCCTGAAATAAAAAAGAGATGTGTATGCTCGGGGATTGCAGGACCAGATGGGAACATTTATGATATTCCAAAATAGCTTTATAAAAGTGAGCTTATTTTATTCATTTTTCAAAGCATATTGTAATCCAAATATTTCCATGGGTAAAGTTCTCTCTTTATCAGAATGGCGTGGCACAGGGGTTCTCAAACTGGGGGTCGAGACCCCTCAGGGGGTCGTGAGGTTATTACACGGAGGATTGTGAGCTGTCAACCTCCACCCCAAACCCCGCTTTACCTCCAGCATTTATAATGGTGTTAAATATATAAACAAGTGTTTTTAATTTATAAGGGGGGGTCACACTTAGAGGCTTGCTATATGAAAGGGGTCACCAGTACAATAGTTTGAGAATCACTGGCATAGCAGCAAGCATAGCACATTCCTCACATATATTATGTACAATACTATACACTATTATGCAGTATTGCACCATTATGTAGTTTATATAATTTCTTTTGGCACAAATTATAGTGGGATCAACAGTGCTGCTGATCGATTCATTCAGTGGCTCTTTGCACAATGAAATTATTGATTAGGCTTTTAGAGAATGATGATCTTATATAAAATGAATTGTCAAGCATACCTGTATTTTGGGGTCAGATTCTAATTATTTGTGCCACTTTGAAACTGAAGTAAATTTATTGACTCAGTGGAGTCACTTCTGATTTACACCAGTGTAAGGAGATCAGAATAAGGCCCTCCGTGTATTGGATATTGGAATTAAAGATAGCGAGATTTGGCCCAACTGAAGTGACCTTTGAAGGCAGAAGTTGTATGGGGGACTCTGGTCTTTAAAGTGAAGAATCCTAATAATTTTAAGAATAATTGGCATAGTTGAATTAATATACAGTAAGGATCAAATTAATCCCTTAATTGATAAAAGGAGTTCCCATTGTCATTAGGCGTTGAAATCATTGATGCAGGCCAAATATGGTCATAATTTTGCATCATGTGGCATGAAAAACTCGTAAGAATAATATATTTTCCTGGTATTTTAAATATTTTTTGTTCTTGAAAATTTGGCATAAAAATGTCAACTGATATCAAGAATTAATCTCCCGGTTTTGCTCCGAGTTTTGGAAGGGAAAAGGAAATCTGAAAAAACTTTTTTTTTTTTACCAGCTCAGTAAATGTCTTTATAGATTACTTTTTTTTATGTGCGTGTATGAAAAACCTGTGTACAGCAAGCTGAAAAGTTACAGTCTCATAAATTTTCAACAGTCAGAATAATATAGCCCCCCCAAATGAGGGTGTATGGATGTAGAACAGAAAAAATGAAATATTATTGATATAATGAAAATAAAGGGCCTGATTCTCCTCCAACGTACACCGCTTTTATACAGTTGTATGTCCATTGACACCAGTGCTGTTATTCTTGATTTACACTAGTGTTAATAAGTGCAGAATTAGGTCCAAATTGTATATATACCCATTTGCTTTTATACATATATAGGTATTTTGGTTTATTAATATATAAACAGCTCAATTCACTTGCAGGGAAACCTGGGCTGTAGTTTCTTACTTCTGGAAAGTCCACCTGCAGAGGAGAATGGGGAGATCATAGACATGCATAGTGATTAAAACCTCCACTCTCCAGGGGACCCAGAGCTGGTTGTCCCAAGCAAACAGTGGATGGTGCTGGGCAGAGAGGGAACATGGATAGGATGCTCAGAAGAACTGATCCAATCCATTTCCAGGGCAGCTGGTGGGTTCCTATGGAGACATGGCTCCATGGGTGAAAGTAACTTAAAGGATTTACCAGTACCCTGGAGTCCTGAGCAGGGGGCGTGGCCTCAGCTGGAAGAGGTGGGGCCTTTAAATGACGGGGCCCTTTAGATCAAGATTTAAAGGGCCCAGGGCTCCAGCTGTGGTAGTTGTGGCTGGGAGCCCTAGGTCATTTAAATCACCCCTGGAGCTACCAGCTGAAGAGGCGGCTGGGAGCCCCGGGGCTCAGGGGCAATTTAAAGGGCCCGGGCTCTGGCTGTTGCTACCTCCCTGGGCCCTTTAAATCACCGCCAGAGCCCCTGGCTGCCGCTGCTACCCTGGGGCTCCGGCAGTGGGACTCCAGTGGTGATTTAAAGACCCTGGGGCTCCCTGCAGAGGCTGGAGCCCCAGGCCTTTTAAATTACCATCCGAGCAGGGCCAGCTCTACAGTTTTTGTCGCCCCAAGCAGTGCCCGAATTGCTGCCGCGGGCGGCGGGGCCAGTCCGTGTGCCCTTAGGGCGGCAGGTGCATTTCTGCAGCTGCAGCAATTCGGCAGCAGCTTCTGTGTTTAGCTGAAGCCACCACAGACAGCTAAACATAGAAGCTGCCACCGAATTGCTGCTACCGCGGAAATGTGCCTGCCGTCCTAAAGGCACACGGGCTGCCCCCGCCCTCTGCGGCAGCAATTCAGTGCGCTGCTTGGGGGCAAAAGAACAGGGACTGCCGCCCCTTGCAGATTGCCGCCCCAAGCACCAGCTTGAAATGCTGGTGCCTGGAACTGGCCCTGCCCCTGAGCCACCTCCGCTAGCCAGGGGCTCTGGAAGTGAGGTTCTGGTGGCAATTTAAAGGGCCCGGGGCTCCGGCCATTGCTGGGAGCCCTGGGCCCTTTAAATCACTGGCCTGGGGAAGCCAGTCCTGCTGGTATGCCGTACTGGACTATACCGGCTTACTTTAACCTCTACAGGGCTCTGAATTAAAACTGCCTTCCCCTGCCAGTTTCCAGCATCTTGCTCTGGAAATAACTTAATCTCCATCTCAAATGAACTGGCACAGAAGGAATCAAAGTGCAACCTCCCGACCCAACAGAAGTGACCCTAGTCCATTGTAATTAAAATAACAAAAAGCACCAATGCACAAAAATTGTTGTATGCTTATAAGTATTTTAAAGCAAACCCTTTTTTAAATCTGGAGCTGAGCAAACAAAAAAAGAGCACCAACAAATAATTAAAAAAAAACCCTGGCTGAGGTCAGTATATCTACTTTTGACATTCTATAACAGTGATTTTCTCTTTGCAGAGCACTTAGTCATCTTACAAGCCACAAAGTACTGGGAGGGCATCCTGACCTCCCTTTGTTTGGTCTGTGACTTTGCATCCTCACAACACAATGTCATCACCTATTCAGGCAAAGCACTGAAGCAAACATTGCAATGCCATGTCAAGTGCATACTTCATGGTTACTTAGTGGTTCTCTGGGGTGCCAAATAATATCTCCTATAGTTCTCCACTCTCCAGATGCTTGAAGGGACAATGAACGACCTCATCCATTACTCAGTATGCATCACACTGTTTCAGTGTGTCAAGCAGCACTAGTAGCCCTCTGTGGTAAGTACTCTGCTAATTCTGGCTAAGGTCTGTCTTGCAACTTTAAGATGGTCTCCAGGAGTCCAATCCAACTCCCATTTAAATCTACCATTGACTTCAGTGAGGGTTGGCCAGGGCTGTCCATGGGCTAGACACAATGCCTTGAACAACCACATGGTGCTCTAGACTAGAGCTATAGGGGAGGATTGATTTTTTAAGTCTTTAAAACCATTTCCCCATCTACTGTTTTGCAAAGGTGCATCTAAATTATTCCATCTCAGTGAAAAGAGGATGCAGGGGAGGATTGTTTCAGGTTTGGGGTGTATACTTTACAGATGAGTCACAATCAAAACACCAGATCTGACATCCCCCAAGTTTGCGGCATTCAATATTTGGATCTAAATTGTGAGTCCTGAGCACATAATTGATGTATTTATAGAACGAGAGCTAGAAGTGTCATAATGTTATTGTTCTCACCTCAGAAAACAGAATTTATAATTGAACTGTTAAAACTTTGATTACTTTGTATACATCAGGTAATAAACTCACTCAGGGCCCAACTCTGCCCTTTAATGAAATTGTAGGGCTCTCTACCCTGTACAGGAAGATCCCTGTCTGGGGTGGAAATCTCAAAGCCTATTCCCTATCCTAGCACATTAAAAATGTGAGGAGTGTGGGAAGACTGCAGGAAGAAGGAGCTAGATCAGTCACAGATCTGGAGTTATTAATTTTCTTTGTATGACATCCTATGCTGCCTAACCATATTCATATTGCTGATTTCTGGGGGGTGGGAGGGGAATGGGCAACAATCCCATAATTCCTTAGCAGGGGGTTGGGTGACACACGCACCGAGTGGCATCAACATTGGGAGATGCACTCTGGGATGTCCTACCACAGCTAGGAAGAAAAAGAACAGGTTCACAGTCAGGGGAGTCTTGTCCCAAGTGAAAAAGCAGTGTGCCAGCCTGGTTATAGGATGCCAGACATGACAGTCTAGGACAAACACTGTTACAGCTGCCATGGTTACTAGCCATGTGGACACAAATCATATTTAAGCCAGTTATGTCAATACTTGGTTACAAACTCAAGGTATGTCTATACTACAATCAGGTGGTGTGTTTACAGCTCATGGACAGATACCAGAGCTTGCTTTGATATAGCTGGATCAAAGCTAGCTTGAGTAACAATAACAGGGAAGCTATGGCAATGCAGATTTTAGCTGCTCAAATGTGTAGTCAGGGTCCTCAGTGGGTGGGTGCCACCACAGTTTTGCTGCTACTGTTACTTGTGCTAGCTTCACTCTTGCTAACTTGGGGATGTTTATATGTGCTGCGATCACATCTCTTGATTGCAGTGTAGATATACTCTGCCTCAGCTAAAAGTTCTAGAGGGTCACGACCTAAGGGCTGAGCCTTCCACCCCAGAAAGTAGTTCTAATAGTTTGTAAGCCTATTAGGAGTCCGAGGGGCAGGGCCCGCAATTCCAAGTGAAGTTTTAGATCAGCGATGTCCTGAAGCTTTGCAAAGAAGTAGATCCATTTCTTGGTACAAACAAATCTGAATAGGCCTGAAACTTTACACTTGTCTGCCTGTCCAAAATTTCCCTGGAGACAGCCAATTTTATGAATAGGAGGAACAGGACACCAATCTGTACATCTCGTTGGCTTCAATGGGACATAAGCACATGCTTAATGGCTTTGCTGAATTAGCGATGGGATTCTCTACGTACTCAGGTGCTTTGCTAAACTGGGGCCCAAGTCCTCAAGCATGAGATTTCAGTAGATAAAGAATTGAACCCAGTGAATCTCTCAGCATTCAAAGGCCCAAATGTGGCCATAAACATTGATCCCTTACTCAAAGAAGGAATTCAGATACCCTGGTAACAAACAGAGTAGTTCCCTGGAAGTCAATAAGGAAAAGGAAAAACAAATTTTGTTCCCTTACGGCCAGATTCTGCTATTCCTCGTCAAACTAAATAGTGTATTATTCCACAAAAAGTCCCATTGAAATCAGTGGGAATGCTTGCTGAGTAGGATTCTACTCAATGTGAGCAAGTGTATTAAAATCTGACCCATGGGAAGCTTAAGAAAACATGGAATTTATTCCTTTAGCATAAATTATATTTGCTGCAACTTTATTTCCATAATGCAATATACCAGTGAGTGAGGAGGCCTGGTTTCATTCTGGATAAAATGGGGCAAAATTTAAAATACTTTATTTTCACTTCTTTTCCCCTTTGCCAAAATTAATCTGCCCTAGTTTTGCATATGTTAAAATTAGAAACATACCCAAATAGTGTGTCTTGAATGGACACAGTAATACACGCCAATGTTATTCAGCTAGATAAACCCTGCCAAAGGGGAAAAAAAAGATTTTGAACTTGTGAATGTTTCTCCAGATCTGAAGTAGCTAAATTTCATCTGAATCACAATGTGTCATCCAAAATTCAGATCAGCTCTACTCCGGTATTTCTGGTGCAAATCCGTTATAACAACAAAAGTGAGAGACCAAATTTGTGTGAACTAGAGGGAAATTTGGGTCTGAAATAAGGGACATCACTGAAAAACAGGGATAGTTGAGATGTATTTGGCCAAGAGGTCTCCTAACAGTATAAAAATAATTGCTGCAATGGCAGTGGTACAGTGTCAAGGAGCCATATGGTTGAAATTATTGGCTTTTGCTGATTTGTGTTATAGCCTACTTTGAACAGAATATAGAGGAGTTTTTTTTGGTTTTGTTTTTTGAGTGTATTCATAGGAAAAGAGATCTATTAAGTTTAAAGAGAAATAGGGCATTTAGCCCTGATCCTACAAAGACTTATGCATGTACTTAAGAACATGTACATGGATAGTTCCAGTCACATCAGTGGACTATTCAGATGTTTAAGGTTATGTACATTTGTAAATTTTCGTGGGATCGGGGCCCAACAAAAGACATCCTCTGCATTTCTGAAGATCATATGTCAGTCATCTGAAAGATGACTTAAGGTTTTAAGACATATATAAATAAATGCACATTTCCAATAAGCAAAACAGGAAACCATCAAATGGGAAATTATTGCGAAAACCAAGGAATAGGAGAATCAGGGTTTTTCAAAAGGAAACTAGAATTTCTTTTTGTAACAGTGATCTGAAAAGTATTGTGATTTACTTTGGGATTTCTGTCATCCTAGGTATTTTGGAAATATTTGCTGTGTCTCAGGGGATTGTAGGAATACGAGGAGTTTTCAGCAACAAATTTTTAACGATGTCAAAAAAAGGAAAACTCCATGCAAGTGTAAGTAAAAATTGAATTACAAGTATATATTGTTTATTAAAGGCATTGTGGCAACTTCACATGTACACTGTAGCAAAAGCAGTTTTCCTGGGGCTCAATCCTGTAAGGTGCTAAGCACCTACATACTGTGCTGAGTTTCCTCAACCTCCATGACTTCAATTAGGAGTTCCTTTCAGGATGGAGCCATAGGTAGGTAAAAAGACAGACAGACAATTACTTGACAGGTAGATATAAAAATTTGAAGCTCTGGATCATATTTATTACATTTTTACCAAAGAAAGATTTTTTTTTTTGCAATCAGATTTCTGTCTTCAAAACAATAAGGCTCTTTGTTCAATAATGTCTTCTAATTAGAGAAAGGAGATAGATTTTCACAGGAAGTTTTATCCATGTGTTTCCTTAAGAAAAAGATGAGGAGACACAGAACTGGGGTCTGATCTGGTGTTTATTGAAACAGATGGAAATTAAGATGCAGACTTGGCACTTGGGTTCAGTTTGCTCCGATGGCATATGATGGAATGGAGATGTACCCGTTGTAATAACATGTAATACCACTCAGAGAGAGAAGAAAAGGAAAAAAGAGAAAATTCCAAGTCAAGCAGGTATCCCTATTCAGAAAAGCTAAGTCACTGAGGGGCCTGTATTTTAACCTGGAGTATGTGCTTGACCTTAAGCGCACTCTTTAACTTATCCACATGCTTAGATGCTTTGTTTAACTGGGGCCAGCATGCACTAATTTCCTTACCATTAGCCCCTGATTTGGGGGCTGGTGATTGGTGCAGAATACAGCACACAAGTGTGCATAGCCCTTCCTTCCACCACCTTCCCAAATTCCTCATACAGCCATGCAAGTATTAAGTGGGCCCCTCTTGCCCCACTGAATATAATGGCAAAACTCCTACTGATTTCAATGGGAGCAGGAGTAGGTCTATGCTGATTGCCCTTTTACTATGTGCCACGTGACCTTAATTTCCATCGACTTCAGGTGAAAACCATGAGAGTTGAGGGCATTTGGCACTTTACAGGATCATGCCACAGTAATGTAAGCTGTGAAATTTCAATCAAATACAGGCTCCCAAAGTGGGAGCATTATTTCTATTTTTAAAATCAGAGTAACATTTGACTATTTAATTTCATTTTAAAAAATATTTTCCTCTTTTGTTTTTCGACATATTGGTTATACTGCGGGTTCCAGTATGCTTTTCCAGATACCTATAGATTTTTTTAAGATCAAGGATATTCTGTCCTTTTTGCTTTTGCTATTATTGAGGACAAGAAAATGTTTGTTAATGTATAGAGAAATCATAACATTTACTATGCTGATGTAAAAATAACTCTTCTTAAAATGTATATATCCTAATGGGTAAGTCCTGAAAAAAGAAAATTGCTTTAACACAGAGGTGTCATACAAACAACCAGGGATCTGGATTCAGCCTAGATGATGAATTTATGTGACCCCATAGTGCATCCAGAATCTAAGCTTTTATTTTAACAAAAAGCAAATTTCTAGCTCTCAAGGTTGTGAAGAAAATATCCCAAATAAGAAACAAGTGTTACAGAACCAATTACACTGCCCAAATCTGCAGACTGCCTGAAATTTTAGAGGTCTGAACCCCCTCCCCCAGCCTCCCATTAATGTCCCTGGTTTGTTAACTCTGAAACCTAATGCCAGTCTAAGCATTTCATTGTTTATTTGGGGTTGGGAGCATAACCAACAAATGAAGAGTGGGGAAATGGGAGTTAGTGCAGGGAGGGAAATACAGAGGAAGAAAGAAGGAGAGACACAAGGTCAGGGAAGAGGAAGAGATGCATGCAGCAGAAGATAGGGAAGAAAGAGACACTTAGAGCAGAAGTAGTGGTGATCTTAAAGGGAGCAGATTTTCCCTTTGAGTGATAGTGACTGCAAGGATAAGGTATCGAGCAAATAATAAAGAACAATAATGACTACAAGTGTAGTTTTTTACCTAAAGGACACATTGCACATACAAATCTCCCATCACAATCAGTGGGAAATTCATAGTGGATTGAAAGGAGTCTTCAAATTTTACCCCCCTTCAACTGACCATTATTTAAAAAAATGGAATTCATAGATTCCAAGGCCAGAAGGCGCCATTGTGATCATCTAGTCTGATCTCCTGTATAACACAGGCCAGAGAACTTGCTCCAAATAGTTCTTAGAAAAATATCCCATCTTGATTTTAAAATTGTTAGAGATGGACAATCCACAATAACCCTTTGTAAATTGTTCCAATGGTTATCTACTCTCACTGTTAAAAATTTACGCCTTATTTTCAGTCTGAATTTGTCTAGCATCAGCTTCCAGCCATTGGATCATGTTAAACCTTTCTCTGCTAAATTGAAGAGCCCATTATTAAATATCTGTTCCCTATGTAGGTACTTAGAGATTATAATCAAATCACCCCATAATCTTCTCTTTGTTAAACTAAGTAGATTGAGCTCCTTGAGTCTATCACTATAAGACAGGTTTTTGAATCCTTTCATCCTCATGGCTCTTCTCAGAACCCTCCCTCTCCAATTTTTCAACATCCTTCTTGAATTCTGAACACCAGCACTGGACACAAGATTCCAGCAGCAGTCGCACCAGTGCCAAGTACGGAGGTAAAATAACTTCTCAGCTCCTTCTCGTGCTTCCCCTGTTTATGCATTCAAGGACTGCATAATCCTTTTGGCCGCAGCGTTGCATTGGGAACTCATGTTCAGCTGATTATCCACCATGACACCCAAATCTTTTTTCAGAGTTACAGCTTCCCAAGATAGAGTCCCCCAACACATAAGTGTGGCCTACATTCTTTGTTCCTAGATTTACACATTTACATTTAGCCATATTCAAATGTATATTATATGCTTGTGCCCAGTTTACCAAGCAATCCAGATCACTCTGCACTGGTGACCCTGTCCTCTTCATTATTTACCACTCTCCATATTTTTGTGTCGTCTGCAAACCTTATCAGGGATGAGTTTATGTTTTCTCTCAGGTCACCGATAAAAATGTTAAATAGCACAGGACCAACAACCAATCCCCGCTGCGGGACCCCACTAGAAACACATGCTCAATTGATTCCCCATTTATGATTACATTTTGAGACTGATCAGTTAGTCAGTTTTTAATCCATTTAATGTGTGCCATGTTAAATTTATAGCATTCTGGTTTTTTAATCAAAATGTCGTGTCGGACCAAGTCAAACGCCTTTATAGAAATCTATGTGTATGACATCAGCACTAGTACCTTTATCCACCAAACTTGTAATCTCATCAGATTTGACCCTCTTCCCGAAATGAGTCTGACACGTCTGCCGTAAGAAGACCAGATCCACTGGTTTCTAGCAAGGTAACAAGGTGGGGCTCACAGTAGCAGAGCTTCTTCATTTAAGCCTGATGGGGATATCAAGTGAAACATAGGTTTTGTATCTGACTCTTCATCAGTGTGTTCTCTGAACTGAATGAAAAGGCAGTAAGATTAATAACTGAATGCTGGGGGCTGATTCACCACTGGGCTCCTGCAGACAATTGCAACAGAGTGCAGCCGTGCCTAGAGCTTGCCATTGCATTTTACAAAGGACTACAGTATATCATAGGTATTTATATGGTTCTCCTCACAGTAGTGCTTGAGCACCTCACCATCGTTAATGTATTTATTCTCCCACTATCCCTGTGAAGTGTGATTATCCCCATTTTATAGATAGGAAGCGGAAGCACAAGGAGGCTAAATGTCTTGTTCAAGGCTGCACAGGAAGTCTGTGGCAGAGGAGTGACTTAGACCCAGGTCTCCGAAGTCCTTCGTTAGTGCCATAATCCCTGGAGCATCCTTCTCCCCTGTTCTGCCACCATTACTCCCACTGAGAAGTCCTTTACTGCATGGGGAGATGTATTGATTTCGACAAGACTATAGAGCCAGGTATTACTTAACATGAATAAGAGTGACTAAAGTGTGTCAGGCCAGCTGGGGTCTGCCCAGAGCCAGAATACCCAGGAGTTCTGCTAATCCAGGGTTCAGAATTTAAAGCTGGTCCTCCCCTAGTAGATGGCAATGGTATCACTGCTTGGCCTCACAAGGTGGGGCAAACCCTTGGTTGAGCGCAGTTGTCTCCAGGGGAATACCAATTGCATGCATGTCACACTCCATCATGAGGCAGAAATCAAGCCCTGTTTTTTGTTTTTGTTTTGTTATTTATAAGATAGGATGGCTAGCACCTAGCAAGCATAAACATGATTATTCTCTCCTTTTATTTAATCATCATGCAACAGGAAAATTCAGCATGCCCTAGGAAAAATATGCTAAATACAACTATTCCTCTCTTTAAGGGGGATGGCCTTTTGCTTTAAGTAAAACACAGGTGCTTTGTAAAAAGAAAAGTCTTCAGAAAAGAAAGATAAAGGAAGGCACCTACAATTACCATAATAGGTTTTCCTTAACTGCAGCTTCAATGTTAAGAGGATGTGGAAAATAACACCTTTATATAAATCTCAGGACAGTCAAGTAACCACTGGCTAGATTATGCTTAAGAATCTGTTCTTTTTAGTGGCATCCAATACCTTCATTATTCCGTTTTAAGTTTTGATTTATGTCCCAGCATTAGCAGAAATTAAATTAAACTCTTGTCAGCATATGGTTAATTGTCACTGAACAAACCCCCACAGTGTTATAAATGGACACCAATTAGATAGGTCAGACTGAAAGGTTAGGACACATGATTCCTCACTCAGATGAAAGCAACAAATTTGTAGAAACTTGACCCAAATGTCTAAAGATTGCTGGGCTAAATAATGCAGATAATGCAAAAACAGCAT
The DNA here is from genome assembly GCF_025201925.1 of Gopherus flavomarginatus. Taxonomy (NCBI): domain Eukaryota; kingdom Metazoa; phylum Chordata; order Testudines; family Testudinidae; genus Gopherus; species Gopherus flavomarginatus. Next base: position 157,271,568 of record NC_066619.1, read on the forward strand.
CTGTTGTTCTTTCCTGTCTTGGCAGGATAAAGTTATTTCATGGCCTAATGAGTTTTAAACAGTACAAAGCGAATCCTGCGCCTGTCACTCACTGCACCTCTTTGATATAAAAGTCATTCTGATGACTTTGAGTGAACTGTAGATAAAAGTAATTCCTACAATTATTTGGGATCCTTCTAAACCAATTCTCTGGGACCTGTTTTCTCTTATCTGAGCTTAGTGCTTTAAATTAGCCCTCTTTCTTTGGATGGCAACTTAATTAAATTATAAAGTGGTTCATTTTTAAGGAAACTGGATTCAGAAATAATATTAAAACTAGCAATTATCAGTTCCGTGCACAGATGGGTTCTTTCTAATTTCTAAGGCCTCAGTTATATGTTTAAACATTATTATCATTAAATGGCTGAGCTCTGGTTTGGTCTTGATTTCAAGAGAAGATTTTGTATTAGCATAAATGCAGAAATATTTTCCTACAGGGTTTAAGGTAATTTTCCTTTGTTAAGACTTGTTCTAAATTAATAATTATGGGCTGAGTGCTTCAGTCCTCACTCAGGCAAATCTCCTATTGAATTTCATTTTAAAATGTAATTGACTTTAGGATTTGTCCTTATAGTTCTATTTGTATTTCCTATGGAGCAGTTTCCGAACACGTGCCAACATTCAGTGACCAAATGATATGTAGAGTTGAATAGAGTTGGTTGCGGTTTTTTAGATGGAAAGTGTTTTAGTTAAATATTGCTTTTCAAAATTGAAAACTTCTGGTTTTAAAAATGCAAAATGTTTTATTTTTTAAATTTCAGTTTTTGAAAAAGAGAATTGGGGCGGGGCAAAATCATGAAAAATAATGATAATAAAAAAAAGAAAAACCAGTGGCTAGCGAACGCTGCAAAACGAAAATCAACATCAACATTTTTCAGAAAATTGAGTTTTCCTTTTTCTGACCTGATTTAAAGTTGTAAGAAAATCTACTTGGATAAAGCCCGTCCTCAGCAACATTTTTGTTATTCTTTGCTGATGAGATAAATCATTGTATTCCCATACATTTATTTATGGAAACTACTTAGAATCTAAACTTCAGCTTGTGAAACCTGACATATTAGGTAGTGATCTAAAAGTCATTTCCATTCAAAAGCCTTTCTGAAATGCATTGGTGGTCACAGACCAGTTCTTAGGAGGCAAGCATTATTATATATTAAAAAGAAAAAGCCAGCACAATTGGCAGTAGTTGGCACCCTTGTTAGCATCTCAGAAGAGAAGATTAAATGGAGAGAGACTGAACTCCAACCCGTGCTTGAGACATATAGGAGAAAAAGGATGGTCTTGTGTTTAAGGTACTGGATTGGGATGCTGGAGGCTTGGATTCAGTTCCTGTCTCCTGTGTTTGGGCAAGTCACTTACATTCTTTGTGCATTGGTTTCTTCATCTGTAAAATGGGAATAATAACAACTCCCTAGCTCAGAATGGTATTGTGAGCATACATTTATTAATATTTGGAAGGTGCTTAGATATCATGGGTCAGGACCTCAGCTGATGTAAATGGTCATAGCTCCATTGAGGATCTGCCCTTGTGATGTGGGCCATATAAATACCTAGATAGATGGCAGTTTGGGTTAAGCTTGTGCTTGTGATGTGGACAGTATGTCAGCAGCAAAGCTGTTGACGGAACAACTTCCAGGAGCACCAAAAAAATTAGGAAGCCTGACATTTTCCTCCTGCCTCCTTGGTATTTCAGCTCCCTGCTTTGCTGAACTGCAGTCCCATCAATGCTTTTCAGTGTCACAAATGCTTTTGTATTCAGATTTCAAAAATCAGTTCAACAATATGGACTCCACTTTGAATCTCTCTATTGACATGTGATGTTACATTGGAAATCACTGGGCAGCTGACAAACAATTCAAATGCTGTATCTGCCCCCCGATGTTTTTATCAGAGGAAAGATAATCAGATTGGAAATATTTTAGTATATGTTTGTTTGTATGTTCTCCTGCCATATTGGACATGGAGAGTGGGACTTTTAAAAGCACTCAGCATCACTCTGCCCCATTGAAATCAAAGGGACATTTCCCAAAGGGGGAGAGAGTGCTAGGGAAAATAGAGGAAAGAAAGGAGGGAAAATTTAAACAAAACAAAACAAAATTAAAAAATCAAACAAATCATTCATTTTGAATGAAAAAGTGAAAAAAAATTGTTTTGACACCATTTGATTGGAATGGAAACATGTTTTTTAGCTGTGCCATCAACAAAATCAGAAGGTTTCGGTGAAAAATGTCACATGACATTTGTTTGAGACGTTTCACAGAAAAGAATTCCCATTTTTCCAAAAGATGGCCAGGTGTTATCTGGGAATCCCAGTTGACTTGGGAGTCCCAAAGAAATTCCAAAGGAATGGCCGATGAGATTCCAAAACCCCCCAGATCCCCGAGATCTTTAATTTCCAACTGAACAAATATCCAAAGGACAGATTGAATTATTCAGATTAATTATTCAGACAAAGGACAAAACTTCTAGCTGTGCTGCCTACCCCTAATACTGTACAGCATTGTAAATGTTGGGTTTCTTTTCGAGACCACAATCTTTTAGCCATGCTGACACATACGCTAATATATTTATTAAACTTCCCAGTTAACAAAGCTATTTTAAGCTTAACTTGCACACCTGTGTGTGTGTGTGTGTGTGTGTGTGTGTGTGTATTAGTAAATAATAAGCATCCACCAAATATTCGCAACAACTCATAAAAAGAAAATTAAAATCCAGGTAGAGGCCTCTGTATTTCAACCTCAGGTTCTAAGGGTTCTGTCATCACTGATTGCAAAGGCAGCTGAGCAAATGTAATGTCCTAAAACACAAAGGGCTTGTTCTTTTAGTTTCTTCAGATCCTGGCCGGAAACAGAGGACCTGCTTCAGTGCCCTCATACAAGATTGCATCAATACTTTTAATTCCTTTGTCCTAGTCTGTATGACCAGACTTATAGTAGAGAAAGAAAAAAAAGAAAGAAAGAAAGACTCTGACCTTCAGAACACATGTCTGGTGTACTGAATATAGCCACCTCTTATTCTCTCTTGGGGTTCATCGCTCAAGTTAGGATAGCATTAGAAATCCCAGTAATGTATGTCTCCAGCCTTGATCTCCCTTGCTAGGAAATAGTAAAGCTGTAACAAAATTTGGATTGTGCTAGTAGGCCAGAACTAAGTTGATGTCCAAAAAAAGAAATAACCAGGTGATAATACAACCCAGGAAAATGTCTCCCAATACCCAAACACTCTGAGGGCAATAAATAAAATACTGGTTTATTAATAATACTAATTAAAAGCACTGGTAAGTAAGGACTTGGGACTGCAGTCCCGTGATTACCATCAGTGTTTTGTCTGCACTGGGCCTCTATGGTTTCAACTTGGATTTGATCTGAGGAAGAAAGAGGGCTAGACAGTATGGCCAGTATTACTCAGGTGTCTCTGCTTGCCTTTTCCCAACCCTGGGAGGATGATTCATGGATATGGAGGGCTGAGGATGGAGACTGGGTAGGCTGGGTGAATAGAGGCTGTGGGGGAGTGGTTAGGACAATGCTGGGCATGCTGAGCATGGGAGAATATTGTCCCTTACTCCAGCCCTGTGGAGAAATGCTGGTGAGGATGATAGCCCCAGGCAGTGCTATCTTTTCTAAGTCCCCATCGCTGGAAGTCCCAGTGGCAGCTGTTGATGGCGATCTGGATCAAGACCTCTGCACAGATATCTTTGCCTTCCTGCATGGATCCCTGGACCCTGCCAGCAGCATTCATGGGCCACAGGATCTTTTCTGTGGGGTGCAGGGCATGCTCCACCTTCTGAATATGCAAAGTGGGAAAGTGCAGAAATTTCCTCCTCTGAGACACCACTCCTAGCCCACCAATTTTACCATGACAATGGATAATCTGGGCCTCTCAGGTGAATGCAGTTTGTCTCCCCCTAGAAACTAGCAATGTGGAGGTCTCATGCCTCCACAGTGGTTCCAGGTGTCTTGGAATGGACCCATGCTGCCTGGCTTCCCTTGCTGGTGGATGCACCCAAAAATCCGCATCCAGGGATACCAAAAGTAGAAGTGATTCTTCACAGCAGTTGGTGCTGCCCCAGAATGCACTGAGTTTTACTTGGATTTCCCACTGGTATCCTCTGGAACTCACCAACACAAGGACCTCTGTCCCTCTTCTCTCCTGTCTTGGTTGGGAGAGATCCATGCAAAGACAGCAACCTCCACAAAGAAATCTTCAGGGGACAACCCCTCCTCTTTGGGGATTTGTTTCTTTTCCATCTCAATGCTGTATCCTTCTCAGGGCAACACATAATTCATGTAAGTAAAGGTCCCAGGATTCAGTGTTTTAGACAGCGGCTAGGAATTTAGCTCAAGCCTTTATTTCTGGAAGAGTAATATTCATTTATGTATGGCACATCATGTTGGATAACAAAAGGCAGAGAAAGCAAAAATGCATAATTAAAATAATTCTTTCTTCTTTCAAGGAAAGAGCTAAAGGAGATTAAAGTGAAGTTGTTATGGAGAAGATGCAATAGAGGTCAAGGACATTGCCATTTGAATTCTAGAATTCAACTCCTTTAAACAAAATATGGGTTTAATAATGTGATATCAAGCAAGTCTGCCCATTTTCTAATTGATTATAAAACACTGTTTCTTTTTGCTTTCCACTGCATCAGACTTTTAAGTTAAAAAGCCCAGCATCCCTTTTAAAATAAATATATTTGAATAATCTACTTTGAAATCAAACTTTGATGCACTTAGAAACAATTTTAGATGATCTCAGGACACCAGTTAACACTCTCATCATCAGATTCCAGAAGTGGCAAATTCCTTGAGGGCTGCTTCTTAAGAATATTAATAATCTTCATGCACACACCTTTCAGATTTTTAAGGCCCTATTCTATCTTTTTGTATTTATAGGTTCATCTCAATATCCAGCCCTTCCATTAGGAAAAATGCACTATGATATTCTGTGATTTCGTCTAGGCGGAGATTTGCTTAGCTTACATTTCACAGCTGCCCTGATGTCTGACCATGGCAAAACGTCTACATCTCACTTTTTATAGCTGATCAACTGACTGGCCTTATTCCTGCACTCTGTTCACACACACAAAAAAGGACTTGTTTCAGTGTTCTCATGAAAAATTGTTGAGACTAGGGTTGATATTTTCAAAGTTTACTAGGGGATTTAGCCGCTCAACTTAATGTGAGTTGGTGATTGAATCCTCCCATCTGCTTTGAAAATCTCTGCCCAGCTCTAGAAGGCCCCGAGTCTGCAAAGAAGCACGTGCTTAACTTTTATGCCTTGGCCAGATGCACCCATAAGGGACTATTCCCAGTGAGTAAAATTAAGGACATGCATAAATCTTTGCAGGATCTCAGCCCAAGAGAGAAACTCTGCTGGGACAACTGCCAATCCTAGGGGCTGAGTCAAAGCCTACTGAAGTCAATGAAAGCCAGGATTATTTAGGTGCCTAACTCTCATTGATTTCAGTGGGAGTGAGGAGCCTAAATACTTTTGAGGATTTAGTCCTTAGTGCCTCTGGCAAAATATTAAGCTCCTACAATTTTTTTTATATGTTTATTTTCTGGAAAGGAACAAAACCTACCTTTACATCAACAACGCGAGAAGTGAGCTGAGGCACTCTGAGACTGGCTCTTCAATGCAGTAGTATTAGAATTATACACTACAACAGATTAATTTCCACAGAAGCGTAACATTTTCCATACATCGTTATCTTGTTATTAATTATAATTACCTTTTATTTAGCGGTATCTGGCATTGTATAAAGGTATCTGGCACCTTACAGATGCAACCCAATCCTGCCACTAGGCAACGGGAACTATGTGTCTGTGTGGATTCAGAGCCATCTGTGCACCTTAATCTTGGATTGCACAGGGTTAGTTTTTCAATGGGATGTTCAGATTTACTCTGACAGTCTGGGGCTTGATCCCTGGGCCATGAAGTCCATGGAAGACTTTCCGCCGGGAACTGATGTGCAACAAATGCAACTACTCTGTAAGGAAATATGCTCTTTGACTGAAGGGCATTTTTAAAGGTTATCAAGAGACAACAAAACACCCAAAGTTAAAACAACAATGTGATCAAGACTATGTGCAGTGAAGCAATGAAAATCTGCATGCAAATTGTCATTCTGGATTATTAAGCAGTGATACAGCAGAAAGCAATTTTTTGAGGGCAGGAAATTAGACACACTAAAGAGCAAAAACTAAAATTCATTGAAGGAGCTGCTGCAAAGGAGACCAGGAGGCAATTTTCCTTTTGGTGGAGGATAGCAGAGAAGCAGACTGGGAAGGTTACTCCTGAGGCTGATGATAGATACCTCCAGCCAAGATTTTTAACAATGAGTGCCTCAAGTTAATCTCCTAAACCTATATTTAGACAAGTAAATGGCCTGATTTTCAAAAGTGCTGAGCACCCAAGCAGCATCAGCCAGAGTTGTTGGGTGCATTTCACTTTTGAAAATCAGGTCACTCAACTAGGCAATAATATCAGAACTGAGGAGCCTAAATTATAGGCAGCTATTATTGACAGTGTTGGCTCTCCTTTCTTACCAGGTAAAACAAAAACATTTCAATAGACTTCTATTTGTTTCTTTTCCTAGGCCAAATTTACAGAAGACTGCAAGTTCAGGGAGAGATTTCAAGAAAACAGCTATAACACGTATGCCTCGGCAGTTTACAGGACCGAAAAGACTGGGAGAGAATGGTATGTGGCTTTGAACAAGAGGGGTAAAGCCAAAAGAGGCTGCAGTCCCCGGGTGAAACCCCAGCACATCTCCACCCATTTCCTTCCAAGGTTCAAACAGTCTGAGCAGCCAGAACTGTCTTTCACTGTCACTGTTCCTGAAAAGAAAAAGTCACCTGTCTCCACCCCAGCAAAACCAAAGGTTTCATTGTCCGTGCCTCGGAAGAGCCCCAACGCTGTTAAATACAGGCTGAAGTTTCGCTTTGGATAGCCGTTAAACTGATGGCTAGAGAGGAACACTTTTCTCAGGAGCTGATGCGTGCATGTGTGAGTCCTTGGCTTACAATAGCAGATAGGACCTTGATCGCACTTAGCTGCATTAGGAGGTCAGACAGGGAAATACCCATTTGTTTCAGTTTGACCTCAGCCAAATTGCTTTTTGATAGTCAAGAGTGTTAACTGAACTGGAATTCTTCATCCAGCCCTAGGGAGGAAAGCAGTGGTTCAGGTCAAATGAACATAAAGGCCTTTTTTTTTTTTGCCTTAAATAGCATTCTCACTTTCCTACTCTCCAAAGCATTGAGACAGGACTGTACATTTTGAAACAATGTCTGATGGGTCAGTTTATTTTTTTGCTTTCCAAAGAATACACTTTTGGTGTTGATAAACTATTTTATGAACTTTTGGTTTTTTTGGTTGTCGGAAGCAACAAAAAGGTACCTCTACATTGAACATATTTTCTTACTTTCACTGTTTTAACGAATTACATTTTTCACAATCATTTTCATATGAGAAAATTGGTCAGAGTCAAGTTATAATTGACAAGGATTTTTTTTCCTGAATCTTCTCTTTTTGCTGCACTTTTTACTTCTGACTGTTTCTCAAACTCATATATCCAAGTCTGTCTTTTTTTTTTTAAGTTTGATTCCTCTCCTCTTAGAAGTCAACTCTTTTTTAAAAAAAAACAAAAAACCAATCTGTACATTATAATTTGTGCCATGATGTTGAATCCTTTCTTTCTTTTTTATTTGGGAAGGATTTTCTTTTATCCAAGGGAGATAATGCATTTTAAGTTTTTGGAGGGGAATGCTTCATTTATAAATGACCCTGATTCCAGTCCCCCACTCCTACTCTTTCTTGAACAGCTGGAAGAATAAGTCTTATTCTGTCCATCAAACTATCATTTCGAAGTCTGTGTTTAAAATACCTCTGTCATGACCCTGTGGCATTCCTGCTATTATAGGTCCACAGGGATGGAGCTGCTTTTCAGGGGAAAGAAAGGGAGGCAAGAGCCATTCCATAGGTGTATCAGATAACAGCCATCAATGTCATAGCCTATTATCAAATGCTGTCATCATTATACTCAGCAAGTAAAACCCTCTCCTGAGACTCCTACTCCAAAGGTAAATGATTCCTGTGAGTGCATCTGCCTTTTGTAACAAAACGATGGGCTGTGGATTTAAAGGCGGGTCATGTGCTACAGGAATCAGTCCTATTCGAAGAACGTGTGAGTTGCTGTTGACATCCAACCAGTGGGCCAAATGGGGTGCACGGGTGTAACTAAAAGCAGAATTAGATCCTTTGGGTTGGATCCTAAACTGGTGTAAATCAGCCTCTTTCCCAGGGACTTCAATGGAGCCACGTTGATTTAGTCCAACTGATCATTTGGCTCATTATCACTCCAAATGGAACATAGTTCTGCAAATGTTTTAACTCATATGATTTATGCAATTTATTTATTTAATTGATTAATATACACTTCACACTGAAAAATGTTTTATTTGATCTTAAGTATGGCAATGTGGCAATAAACAATACTATAGCTACTTGAACCTTTGAAAGTATTTTTTCTAGTTATGGTAGAGTGGTGTAGATTTTAAATGTCAATAATTATTCATTTATATTTTTCTAGTAACTAATTATGCATATAAAAGAATTTTGGACATACACACAGATCTAGCTGCATTGTGTATGTACAAAAAATACTAGGGTTGAAACTGATCACCAATTAAGCCTTAATAGACTTTACAATGGCTTGCATTAGTAGAACGAAAGCTCTCATATTACCTGTACTAACATATTTTAGTTGCATATCAATAATAACGAAGCCATGTGCTACTTTCAAATATTTTACCAAAAATCATACAAAATATTATTTCCATTAAAAGCTTGGCTTTTCATCCATCATTGTTTTGAGTGAGGTCAAGGCCTTCTCCCAAACATTTCATTTAATACAGTTTAAATATAAGCATACTATGTAGTGTCTTTATTTTTAATAATGGGAATAAAGAGATTTTGCCTACATGCATACACTATACATACCACAAGAGATGGTGATGCCATAATAAAGTATAACTGTGTTTAATTTTAAAACATAGTTGTGTAATTTCTCTTTTCTTCTATCAACTATCCTACAAGGTTTTTATTGAATATGAAGAATGGATGTTGCTAAATTAGCTACTACACGTTTCTATTAAAGGGTTTGGCAGGAGATAATATTGTTGACAATAAAGAGTGAGGCAAAATGAGCATACATGCTCCTTTTGTACTACAAGCTCCACATATTTTACATGATGACAAAAGAACCCAATCACTTATCTTGTACACTTATTTTGACTTAATTAGCAACAGCAAAGTTAAAGCAGAATCACGGAGATGTGTTTATGCAGGCCCATGCTCATTAATTTCAAATGCTAAAGCCAAACTAAAATTAAAAAATTCAAATTGCACTTCTTATCTCCAGTTTACCAGCCATACACAATTACATATAACTAATGTTCAGTGAAGCATAGGGCTACCTAAATTAACTAATTGAATGAACACATTTGCAGAAGACATATATAATACAACACCTTCCTAATCCTCATTACCCATGGGGTCTACACATACAGTACATGGATAGTTATGTCTGCTGTCAATAAATAGAACTGTCTTTACGGGCAGAATAATAACAAACAAAATATAGTCAGGATTTGCTATGAAATGTAATTGTCTTCCATCACAAAACACAAATTTAAAAAATTACATTTAGGGAAGAATCTTTGCAGATAGCCCAGCCTGTACAACAAAGAACATTCTTCTCTTTTATCTATGTATTGCCCCTCATAACAAATCCAAAATCCAGCTTTAACTTTAGTGTCACATTTTAGTAACAGCAGCTACCAGAATAAACACATCTCTGTGTCCCTGGCAAAAGAACACATTTAGAATTCTTTCAGAGATAGCCACAAGAAAGGCCACCAACTAGGTCTCCAATCCTGCAAGCACTCATGTGCATAACTTTACCCATGTGAGTAATCCAATGGACATAATTATGATTTCTATGACTATAAGAACCTCAATCAGGGCTGAGGGCACCGTGATACCAATCCCCTCCACCCCCACTCCACACAAAGACAGTTCCTGCTCCAGGGAGCTCACATTCTAAGATAAACCATGCTGTTTCACTGGCAGACTGGCATCTCTTTTGCTTAAGAAGATTTTGAGTCTGAACAAACTGACCACCCCTTGTGGAACAAAACAAAACATCGATTTTGAAACAAATGAAGATGGACTGTTTTGCCTGTTTCTACTCACAGTGAAATTTCCATCCCTTCATCAATCCATTGGATTGTTGCCAACTCTTGGATTCCATTTAAGGGAGCTTGATTTATAGGGGAAACCTATTTATAGCAGAAAGGACAACTTTTATCCCTGTACTAGAGAGCTCATGTTAGGCTATGATCCTGCAAACATTTATGCACATGAATTACATTACTCACGTGTGCAGTCCACTGAAATAAAGGCTCTGACCCTGCAGCCCATAGGAACTTCGACATGACTCATCATCAAGGGAACTCTATCTAATGGTTTTAATAGGGGTTATCCTGGGCTGTGAAGAAGCTCCAGATCAGTGGGACTACTCCCATGAACAAGGGTTGTAAGATTGGACCCACTATCATCACGATATCCACTTTGTTATTTTGCAAACCGTATAAACTGTTCTATTGGAATATCAGAAGGTGTCCGAAGAAATTTTACTTTTAATTCACTTGTCAATGTGGTTAATTCCACTAGACTAGATGCCCCCCAGCACACAGAAGAAGGGATCTCTTTATATCCCACAGAGAGATTAGCAAACATGTAATCTCACAGTTATAGGTCCAGTTCAAATGTGTTTCTCATTAAATCCTTTGCTATTCCCTCTGTGGGAAGTGGAGAATTTATCAGATTTCAGTGCAGTCAGGTGAAATTTTGCTGAGGAAGCAATACCAGGCTTCTTTTTTCTCCAGGGTACAATTAAACCAATGCTTCTCTAGCAGTATTTTACCTTACTGTGAGGTTCTTTCTAGTGCAGTTAAATTCCACAGAGTTCAGTGCCTTTTTACTGGATGACTGCTGTTGTTGATCCCATGGTTCCGTTAATCCGGAGCACACATGGGATTACAGGTGGGGTTTTACGAGATTATTAAAAAATGTTTAAACAAGAATTCTAAACCCCACAAAATGTATCATGAATAAAATTGTTAGGGGCACAGGAAGGCTGTCCATATGGACCCAATGCCTTCACACCACCTCCATTTCCACTCCTGGAGCGTTTGGCTCTGTTGGAGGGCCGGGACGTGAGGGCTTCTCCCTGCTAAGAGCTGTGCCCAGAATCCCTCTCTAGGGAGGTTTCTTAACTTGGAAGGGGTCCTCTTTGCACTAAAGTTAATGTAGCTTCAGGCAGAGAGGGTCACTCCAAGATGAGGAACCCATGCTGCCCAGAAGAGGGATCAGTACAATCTGTAGGAGATGATGCATAGCCCTTCCCCCTGCTAGTCCCTTTCCTTGTATGGATCTCAGGGAAGGGATGTCCGAATACAGAATATGAAGTTTGGGTGTAGGTCCAAAAAAAAGTTTCCTTTGGTATCAGCAGAAACATTTTTTTTGTTGCTTTTGAGGCTTTAAAAAATGATTTAAAAAATAATACAATAGCAAGAAATCCCCAAACCAAATGTCTTTCCAAAATGGCAAACCGGCACGGTTCACTTTGAAAAGGCTGAAATGAACTGTTTTGACATTTACGAATTTCCCCCACTTCAAGTAATTGACTCTAATTCATGTCCACCTAAAACCACATTCTTCAGGGAAAAAAGATTTCGCACAAAAATTTTGCCCAGCTCTACTCAGGACCTGAGGAAGGCTCTTGGCAGGAGTGTGGGGGGGAATTGTGCCGTGGAAGGCATCTGATACACCTTGCTCTGTGAGGAGGAAGCCAAGGCAGTACTTAAGATGTTCTGCGTGGCAATATGCTGTATAGTTTGTGAATGAATTCATGTTACCATTTTGAAAAAAGCAAGAACAGAGATTTCTCCCAGAAGCACATAAAATTCATCGAGCCAAGCAAGAATTCAGCAGAGTTCCCTGTCTGGCGCCTGGACTGAATTTGGTCCATATTCTTCACTACAGTAACTATTACTATGTGATGCTGAATAAACAGACGTTTGCATCAGCAGTGATCAAGTTAAGATCCAGGGCCAGACTTACTAAGTCCCTCAGCATTGCCCTGCTCAGTGGTCTAAGGTACAAATTTCTAGGGAATATATTACCTAGCTGTATTTGCATACTGGAGCCAGGTAGATGTTAGGAAATGGGGACATGTTAAAGCTTAATATATGACATTTCTGAAAGCCCGAAAGTGAGTGCTGGCTGCCAAACTGAACAGTGAACTAATAAAAGTGGACTTTAAATGGTGGGAAGCAGGTCGGTCCCTGTGCACCAATGTCAGCAGCAAACAATTGACTTATACAGTCTATCACCACCTTCATCTGTTGCAGCTCTGGCCTGTACAAGGACTTTCTCAATACCCAACACAGTGCTGGAGACAAAAAAGTAAACTCTTTTCCCTCTGGGTACCCTAGTAAGTCCAGTTGGCTGGGGTAATGAGATTGAACGCATTCATGTGCCCCTGTTCCCTGACTGCTGAGCTTTATCCACCAGGCACAGAATGGTGAGTGAGTTCTCCCTCTGTGCTGCATTACCTGCACGTGGGATCTGATGGGGATGGGGGAAAGTTAAAGGGAAAAAGCCCTCTATTCCTAGCATACACAGACCAAATCCATTGCCTTAATTCTCAGGCACAAAGGATCCCTAGAGAGCAGCAGAGGCAACTCTGAGGGAAGTCCGTCTGCACAACATTCTGAACACACTCCACCCACGTCAAGGGGCAACCTTGAGCTATGCAAATGTATGCTGGCCCTAGAGATTCTAAAGTGATGGAAAGGAAAGGAGGAACAGGAGTGCCCTGCCATTGGGGCTGTTGATAGCCCTGGGACATTTGGTGCTCAAGAGGTACATGAGAATCCCCCTCTTCCCTCCAGAGACTGGAAAAATGACCAACAAGTTGCTGAACTAAGCCAAACATTTCTCCATGCCCTCACCCTATCCCTGCTCCTTAGCCTCAAAGATTCCATCCCTTCCTCCTATCTCCTCCTCATCCTCACTTCTCTCTACCACCACACATCAGCCCCCACTGCCAGCAGACAGCTCCCCTGACTCAAGGTGGATTTGTAACTGGAGTAAAGTGGTCATGATAGGGTTAACTAGGTTCTCCAGAGTATTACGGGCTTGAGCCATCCTCCATCCCTCCTTTGCTTCTTGTTTTGTGGGTGGGAGTTTTCCCTCCCCACTCTGTTATGATGCTGTTGAATAAAACAGCAAGTTCCCAGCCTGCTGTCCAGTGCACTGAGTAGCCATTTGATAGAGGTAACAATCTGCACAACACTCACCTACCCTCTGGGCTGCTGCTGCCAGGTGCCTGGCTGTATTTCCAGATTATTTTCACCCCTTCTTTGGCTGTGGAAAGGAAGGAATTCCCTAGGGACCAGAGCCACCGATGACTTTGCTCACAGAATGCAGAAGGAGAATGCTACCATTTCCCATAGTGCTGAGCTGTCCCCCTTTCCCCCCCGTCCCTTGTACCACTTTGTCAATTTATTTTCAAGGGAGGAGCAGTTTTTTCTCTAAAGGACCTTAGACAAAACCTTTTGGCAGAGTCCAGCTGCCAGTCTGAGCTTGGCACCAGCTTGTATTTTTCCTTTCAGATAAGTGGTCAGGAGGGACTGGAAAGTTGTGAGCGGGGGCTGAGGTGTCACCATTTAAGACAGAGAACAGTCATAGCCAGGCCTAGGAGATGGTTGCTTCAGCTCTGCCTTTATGCTTCAAAATGGAAGCTTCTCGCTCCCTAGGCACCTTGAGAAATGTCTTTCAGAGCCAGCTAGACAGTGGGTAGAGAGGTGATGTCATATGCTTGTTACCACATGGTGCCAAAATCAGGCAGAAGGGTTCTGAAGTGGGCTTTTTCATCCTGACTACTCTTACCACTCCCAAGCAGAAGGTGCAGTGGCAACATCCAGGTCAGAAGTGAGATGTCAGTGTCAGGGCATTGGAAGAGAAAGAAGGAACATGCTTGCAGCAGATTATTTTCAGCACAGAGATCAATGTCATTTCTGAAAGTTCATGAGCAAGTGGGACCTGTACCTTACTGGTGGTGCTACATGAACAATCTTTAGAAGACCGGGACAGGCAATAGGAGGAACTGTGGATGAGGATGATTGTGGTGGGTGGGCACAGGAGAGGACACCAACATGAAGTGGAAGTTGTTGCAAGAAACAACAAAGGGAATTCTGCATGAAATTGCACTGGTGGAGAGGGGCCATGTGCGGAAGAAAAATGAGTAGTGCAGCTACTTCCAGGATTATGGGTATGAGAGTCCATTATTTCTATGAAAGTCACAGTGAATGAAGGAGGCCTGGCAACCTCTCCAATGCAGAAGAGGCCAGACTGTAAGTTAGAATCACAGTATGTACTGCATCAGAGAACACAGTGGATGTCTGTAAAGACCCCAGTTTAGTATTGCTGTGCACAGCCACTTGAATCAGGTTTTACTAACAGGCAGAAAGATGTCACTTGTTCCATGTGCTGTTTGAAGTTTTTGAAAATCAGCACCCACTTCAATCATATGCTAGTTCAGCTATTAGGCCAACCCACTACCCTGCCCCTCTGAATTCTCCCCTGGCTTTTCCAGGACAGAGGTGTGAAAAGAAGTTTACGCTCTCTGTGATACCACATGGCACTAGAGCTCAGGTTGAAGGGTCCACAGCTCCCAACAAGCTCCATGGGTCTGGTACAGGGTCCATGCTGTTCAGATAGATTAATAATATTTTTCTCATACTTAGGACAAAGCCCTAGAAGAATGAAACCCATCTCCTTATGGACCCCCAAGAGCAGTAGTGCTGAAAGAACAAGTAAAACAGAGGGTTTAACTGATCACCATATTTGGGGTCGGGAAGGAATTTTCCTCCAGGGCAGATTGGCAGAGGTCCTGGAGGTTTTTCGCCTTACTCTGCAGCATGGGGCATGGGTCACTTGCTGGAGGATTCTCTGCAGCTTGAGGTCTTCAAACCACAATTTGAGGACTTCAATAACTCAGAAATAGGTTAGGGGTTTGTTACAGGAGTGAATGGGTGAGATGCACAATGCAGGAGGTCAGACTAGATGATCATAATGGTCCCTTCTGACCTTAAAGTCTATGAGAGGGCCCTAAGAAGGAATGTGGGAAAGGTGGATCAATTTAAAACAAAGTGATTGAAATAACTAATTTTAATCATTATGTTAATTGATTTTAACATTGTTTTGCAGTTGTACTTTGCAGCTATTTCCCTAAAGAAAGATTGAGTCTCATTGGTTGGTAACCATTAAAACATGTTGATTTACAACTAAATATAGCTTTTGTGCTAAATTTGGTGTTTCTTTTTGCTAATCAGGAGGATATACTATATCTATACACGTTTATTTAAGCAATTATGTAGCTTAACATGCATTTATTCATATTCTTAATTTTTACATTTATGTTAGAAAATGGTGACTGGTGCTATTCTTGATGAGGATTAACTCTTCTACTTGTTGCTTGTGTCAAGCTCTAGTTGGATAAAACTTTAAAATCAATTAAAATGCAAAAAGCTAATATTTTGAATTTTTTTCACTAGTTAAATGAAACAATCTTAAATATTTTGTACCTAAGGAGAAAAATCATATAAAAATGTATCAAAACATGTTTTGCATTTAAAACTAACTGAATTACTATAAAAAAAAACATGTATTATCTGTAGTTAGTGAATTGAACTGATTGTTCCTGGTGCCCTTCAAGATTTTAGAATTAGTAGACCTCATCCTCTTACACCTAGTTTTTATTCATAGACTGGAAGAGGAAAACAAGCCTTCTTGCTTTTGCAACTCTCTACTGCTTTCTTAACTTTGAATCTACTAGTCATTGAACCGAACTAGTTGAATAAATTGAAAAGGAGAAAATATTCTCTCTGCACCTAAAGAAGAGACGACTGCTGTCAATGGCTGGTTTAGCACTTCAATAAACTCTGGTTCCAGTTGCTTAACCAGTGGCTTCCACCACTTCAGAGATTTGGCTTTCTTTAAAATTTGGCAGCAAATTTTAAATTTAAATTTTATGTAATTTATTTTTAAAATTAACGTGAATTATTTTAATGGAACATAGCAAATTTAGGCCTTAACACAGATTGCCATAGTTTCACATTTAATTTTAAATAGTTTTTTTAAAAAAATAAACCTATATTGAATTTAAATAAAAAATCAGAGTTTTTAAATAAAAAATTATATATTTTTATCCACCCTGAAGGCAGGGACTGCAACTAATTTTGGACTGTCTCTTTCAGCTTCCTCAGCACTGGACCACCCATTGTCTAGAGTGTAGGATGCAAATTTGCCACAAGAACACCAGCATCCTCCCAGAAGACCTTCTGCACGGCAGTCCTGCAGGGTCCCCTCAAGAGAGACCTGAAACTCCTGTGCCACCATATAAGGCTAAGACAGCCTCTCTCTCCTGCATCTGTATCAGATGAGGGCAACTGAGACTAAATACCACCCAGGAAGAGAGAATTCATGGAGATCCTAGTTACTCCAGAGAAGTCCATGGGGCAGAAATTGCATAGGTGTTCATATAGTTGCTGGAGTGCATGGAGAGTCCAATAATGTGACCAGTGTGAGCTGTGCTGAGTTGAGTGGAGTGAGGCTATTTCTGCCCTTCATGAGAAGAAGGACAGCCAGACTGCAGTTCTGACCAGAAGGGCAGATGCAGTCATGCTAGTGACTACCCTGTAGCCATCACCAAGCAGTCACAGGTGAAAACGAAGTTCCTTGAACAAGATGAAGACCAGCCAGCCTTCCTCTCAAGAAGAAAGACCTTTAGATGAGTTTAGATGAGTTTCTGGTAGTTCAGGGGATGAGGTGGGATGGAAAGTGGGATGGGAAATGAGAGGGAGATTTGAGCGTAACTGATCTGAACTGTATCTGTCTTTTTTCAAAGTCTCTTTCTAGGAACCCAAAAAGGGGAAAAGTGAACATCATAGTTCATCTCCCTCATTATTTTGTCCACCAATTAGGTCTAATATCCATCACACCAATTTTGGTCTGTTAACTTCCACATCTTCTGTCTTTACTAAGCATAATTTCAACAGTCCTTAGATTATATCAAGGTGGCCTTTTGGGGTTAGACTAATCCAGCTTCTTTGTTTGGCTCTTTTGTACTGGTTACAACATTCCACATCGTAAACCACTTGCCCTATTTCATGGTTCTATTGTAACATCTTGTGAACTTCTGCATAC
The DNA here is from genome assembly GCF_025201925.1 of Gopherus flavomarginatus. NCBI lineage: Eukaryota > Metazoa > Chordata > Testudines > Testudinidae > Gopherus > Gopherus flavomarginatus. The sequence continues at coordinate 157,288,944 of NC_066619.1, forward strand.
TTTTAACATTTTAGCTCACAGTAAGGGTAGAATTTGTAGCCCCAATAGTCACAGTAGTGGGGATCCATTTCCCCCTCATTGCCCGGGGAGGGGAAAGAAGGGATTTTGCATGAAGTTCTCAGGTTTTCATTTACCTTTCTAACTTTTCCATCTGAATGGTAATTATTTAAGTCTGAATGGTGTCTTCCTGCTAATAGGATCCCTAAGCACTTTACATGCTGTCTGCAAACTGTGGGCCAGATTGTGTCTTTGAGGCACAAGCCCACGCTCGTAGTGGTGTGGAGTAGCTCTGCCTTACCCAGAGCTCCAGGAGACATGGTGCCTCAAGCAGACAGAATCCCTCCTTCCCACCCCTGTGTATCTGGCCAGCTCTGCTGACCTGTGAGAGTGGACAAGAGGCAGGGCCCTGGTCACGAGTGCTAGGATAGAGCTCAGGAAAGTGCAGGGACTGCATTACGCCTTGCTCGATTGTGGTGGGAGTTCAAAGGAGGAAATCACACTCCTCTATCCTTGCACACCCAAGCAAGAATAAGCAGACTCTGGCCCGGTGTTTAGGAATACAAACATCTCCAGGGTGGAACATGGCAGCACTGGTAAGGAAACACAGCAACGCTACCTAGCAGTGTAGCACGCAAAGAATTCTTTAACTAATGGAAACCAAATGGGGGAATTTCATTGGGCAGAATGTACTGGAATTGCCCAAACTGGAATCAGGACATACATTTGAAAGCAGTGCCATGGGCTCCGTAGTGATCCCGGTAGGCGTCACCTCAGCTTTATGGATCTTAAAAAAAAATTATATTTATGGCTGCGTGGTGCCTTAGTGCCTCCTTAGATGATGGCACATCTACTCCCAGGAAAAGAGCTTTTCTGGGTTAAGTCACATTTCTATAATAAAGAAACAGATGCAAGAGCTCATTTTAAATAGCAGTGTACAATGGAAGAAGTGTTAACCGATCTGGCAGGTGTTAGGACTAACATTACTTTATAGTTCCTCTTATGCAACATTTCTGTGGAATATATGAGCAGAAAGGGGACTGGGATGTATAGAGAGGGAAGGCTGATGGTGAGAGAAAGTCTGGAGTTTAGGATTGGGAAGTCCTGAGTACAAACACCAAAACACTGGCATTTCAGGGACTCCACCAGTATTGATGTACCAATGCCTTGGTGAGGCACAGTATCAACACTGGGGCCTCCCAGACTCCCTTTGCCAAGGCATTGGTGCACCAAGGGAACTATGGTGCTGGTGCTGGTGCTTTGGCTACTCCCAAGCCCCTATCCCAACATCTCAGCCCCAATAACCACCAAAAGCTCGCTTAGCACCATCTCAGCTTCCCCACCCCTGAAGAATCCATTCCTAGTCATAAAGTGGGGACCTGGCAGACTTGTGTGAAAGATGTTCTGGGGCAGGAAATGGATGAGGTCTGTTAAATCTAGAAGAGGCTGCAGCTACACTCTGATGAACGACCTGTGGTTCATGAGAAGAGAACAGATTTCTGATGAACCACGGGAGGCTTATCAAACATGATCTCCAGTTTGACAAACTACAGGAGATTCATCAGACCAGAGATCCTCATTGACGAGCTTCCTTCAGTCTATGGAACTTCAGCTTTTAAGTGAGGAACACTGTTGGTTAATCAGACCAAACCACTATCTACTCCACTTCTGACATTCATGTCCAACATCATCCACCATCCCTGCATCCTGGGAGTGGGCGGGGAAGGGGAGGGGAGAAGACAGGGCCACATGGGCCTTTGTGGAGGTAGATCTAAGGTTCCAGATTTTATTTTCCAGCTCAAGTCTATGCCCTACCTCATTTCCATTTAGATACAAATTTTCCAACTAGGCTGCATATAGCTAGTGGCCTAGGTGAAGATCCACACAGGTACTTAGGCATCTAAACCTCAGTTTTCTCTTCACTGGAATTCACAAAACTCTCACTGAACCCTAAACTCACTTGGTGCCTAAGTATTCATGGCGCATATTCTCTTGGTCCCTCTGTGGGCATGCGAACTGCAGCCCCCACCAGGCATCCAGGTGCCTTTCTAGCTCTCACCAAAGACCCACGAACCGGACCATTCTGTCACATAAGTCCTGTGCAGGGTCCAAGCTGGTAGGTAGCCTCTGAGCATGCCTGCCAGATCAGGACCCATTTAAAATCTGGCCACTACAGCAGGAGGTGGTGGTGCCAGTGTCCTCCTTATGACTTTTAGCCCAGTGGTTAAAGCACATACTTGCAATGATGGATACCCATTGCCAGAGGGGGAGAAAGGATCTGAACTGTCCTGAGAGTGCTCTAACTACCAAACTATGGGATTTTGCAATGTAAGGTGCCCTTTATCTCTCCCATTGAAGCTGTTCTACTGTGGCTAAATAACAAAACAGTGATTGGAGCAGGAGAACTGGACCTTATGGTCCCCCTCACTGTAGTATCTATCTTAAATAACTCAAATATTTACAGATTTATCATGCTGTCCTTGTGAGGTAGGCAAGTATTGGTATCCCCTGTTGGCAAATCAGCAGCTAAGACACACAGGAATTAAGCGGCAGATCTTCAAAGGGAACTCCCCTTTATATCAATGGGAGTTAGGTGTCTAAGTACCTTTGAGGATCTCAGCCTGGGACCTGCCCAAAGTCACATAGCAAATCTGTGCAAAGCTAGGAATTTAACTCTAGTCTCCTGAAACCCAAGTCCAGTACCTTGCCCCCAGACCATCCTCCTTCCCATTGCCTCAATGTGCAAATAGAAATAATAACATTTACTGTGTCTGTGATTGGGTAGTCATGTCCCTTAAGAGAGGACCTGTTTGTGTAGTGTCAGTTGTTTGGTTGGGTGTGGGTATAGGTGTGTGGCCCCGCTTCCCCTTAGTTTATAGGTGTGGGTGATTACAGCCTTCCACTACCCACACCTGAGAAGCAAGTATTGTTATCAAGGGCCAGCAATAGCTGCTGCAGATTAGCCTATTAAGGCAACAGGAAATTGTATAAATGGGATATGGAGTAAAACAGAAAGTCAGTAAGGAGAGGGGAATTAATCAATAAGTGCTGATTTAGCTAGTCAAGCTGCTAATACTGATAGTGATAGCTTCTGGGATGTATGTTTGTTGCCTGGGTGTCTATGGTTCTACCTACCCCCTGTTAAGTTATGGAAGGTTCCACTCAGTAAAGGACCTTTACTTTTCTTTACCTGACATGCACCAATGTAATAAGCCAGCTGGTCTGTTCAAAGTGGAAGGAAGAAATGCTGTGATGTTATTTTAAGCTTCACTCAGAAACTGTTGCAAGGACTGGAGCTTCCACCATTCCTCTAGCGAGCTGTGTCTCCCTTTAATTTGCAGGTATTGCATCCCTTCATAGTTCAAAAACCCCATAATGTTGTGAAATGATATCAAGATTAAATATCAGTTACAGAACTGATAGTCACACTCTGGGATTATGAAACTGAGTGTTCGTTTCTCAGCAAAAAGCTACATCTCTTTGCAAAGAGGAAAATGTTCTGAGTTTAGTATCCAGGGAAAGTGTTTATTGGGAGAAAAAAAAACAGGTATTAGGGCAATGTAGCAAATAGCATCTTGTTTGGCTCTAAAGTCTGATAGCAGCTGTAGCCTACATTTTAAGGAATGTATAGGAAGGAATTTAAGGAAGAATATATTTGTAAATGTATATTTAAGGAAGAATAAAGAACTTATCACACACAGTATTCTAGTCACTGCTGCTTATATAAAGAGTAATTCTGGATAAGGCTGAAGACTTTATTTGCCTGATACTTTATTTTATGTTCAGGAGATTCAGAATTAGTATAAACATCTTTTAACTGTGTAAAGAAATGTCTCTGTAGCTGAGCTGGGATCTGTGCTCTGGCATCGTCTGCAGCTCTCCTCTCTCCCTAGCCACTGTTATGGAAGTCTGTAGCAGAAGGAAACCTCAGGGCCCATACAGCAGGGAAGGTATCTCTCCTTATGACTGAGATCCTGGGTGTTATTGGATGGGGATCGTCTCCCTCAGAGTGGAGGAGCTAATGGTGCAGAACTAATGTTGCCTCTGGCCAGCAGAATGGAGTTGAAGGTATTAATGTGCCCCTGCATAAGGAAAATGGTTATTGTTTAAAAAAACTCAACCTCCTCTTCTAATGTAGAAAAATGCCAAGTGCCAACAGCTGTCCCTGTTAGACCTTGGGTCTAGAGGCTTGACTGGGAATGGAACCCTGGTCTCCCCTGTGTTAATAACAAACTGCCTACTATAACACCCCCCATCCCCACCAAAAGAAAGTCATGTACTCTTGAATTTCTTATTTTTCATGTTAAATTACTTCTGGGCACACTGGGAAGGGTTATAGTAAACTTTCACCAGATTTATCTGGGAAAAGCAGAATAGTGTTGACTTTACAACTAATGCTAGATGATTCCCAGTTCTAAGCTTGATGTAAAATTTGTTGCCTTATGAACTAATCTTACTTCTGGTCCTCTGAGAACCACACCTTAAGTGCTGTAATTAAAGACTGGGTTATTATGACTGAGAGCCTGTGAGCTCAAGGAAAATCTTGAGCAAGTGGCTACATTCCACTATTAATTTGAAAACAGCCTCTTTAATCCCTTTCTAAATCAGGATCATGTAGATATGGTAGAGACCCTAAGGGGAAAAGGAAATTATTTTGGTGATTGATCTTTCACTAGTTTGAGAACTTAGAAGTTTGTTTGAAGCTTTGCAAGAGGATCCCTGAAATGGTAGTAAAATCTCAGGAATGAAGTAATTGTGTTTACATGTATGAATGCAGGGCCGCCCAGAGGATTTGGGGGCCTGGGGTCTTCGGTGGCAGGTCCCGGAGTGGAAGGACGCCCCACTGCCGAATTGCTGCTGAAGACCCGGAGTGGAAGAAGCTCTGGGGGCCGGTGCCCCACAAGAGTTTTCCGGGGCCCCCGGAGTGAGTGAAGGACTTTGTCCCTGCCTGCAGGTATATGGGATCTTGGGGAGCAATTACCACACAGGTGGGGTGCAAAATAAACTTTATTAAGAAAATGCAAAAACAGGGAAAATTTAATAGTGAGGGGTATGGGGTTTGTTAAGGTAGGCAATTGGGGAGGGAGTCCTTTTAGTATAGTATAGGGGGTTTCAATAGTGGGGTACAATACAGTGGGGTACAATACAGTTGGTAACCAACTAACACTGAAGTATAAATGTAACAGGTAGCTAACAATTTCTAGGTAAAGGGTGTGTCACAGCAGCATATAACCAACTAACAGTTATGGGTAAAATGTGTTAAATAACCAACAACTCTAGGTAAAAATGTGTCACAGTGGTGTAAATATAAAATGTGAGGTGTGTGAGAGAGAAAAAGGGTAACCAATGGGGTTTTATGCTAGACTTCAGTAATACAATTGAGGTTTGGCAGCAGTAGGAGCGGGGTGAACACGTGGGGGAAGGGATTAAAAGAGAGAGAGAGAGAGAGAGAGAGGCAGTGGTAGAGGAATGAGGTTAGGGGATGGAGGAAGAGGAGCACGTGGTGGAGCAGAAACCAAAGATAGAGGCGCTACAGAGGGAGATTTAAACTCAGGGAGACACAGAGAGCAGACAGGCTGCAAGTTTAAACAGCAGAGAGACTGCAATGAGTGACTGGGGAGCTCGGGGGGGGGAATTGGGGCACTGGGAAGACAAATTCAAATAGTAAAAACCTTATCTATCCCCTAACTTAATCAAACTTATATAAAATGACAAGCAGCTACAGAATACAACCAGGCAATGATTTTCTAAACTTATCTTAACCAACAATTAGGCAACACAACAAATATCACAGAAACTTACAAGCTCTACAATCTTAACAAACTATGACTTATTAAATTAAAAAAAAACAAGACCTATGGTGCACCTTATGCTATGGGGAGGTTACAGAGGGCAGAGTGGTATGTATCCAGGACCCAGCTCCCAAGGAAGCCAAGGGATGGTGGCTACAGCGGTGGATACAGCTGAAAGCAGAGAGCCCCAAGGCAAAGCCCACAGGAGCAGAGCTTAGCAGTGGCAAAGAGCCCTGTAGTTTAAGAGAGGTTTTAGGACACAGACCAAGGTTTAGCTTGAGTCTGTGTGCTGGGGAAACAGAGCCAGCAGCTAAAATAATAAAATAAAAGTATAGAAAGTTTTACAGAGGGATTCTTACCAGTCCCCAAGGCAGCAGCAAAGGCAGAAGCAGCAGCAACATCAGAAGAGGCAAGGAGGGTTCGGTACAGTCTCAATAATCAGGAGATCTCTCAGGTAGCAATTCGTTCTTCGTGGGGGGGGTTTTCAAAAACGGGGGTACGCTCAAAAATAAAACGAGAGCGGAGAAAGGACCCCCCAGAACCCCTGGCTGATCAGACCAGGCAGCAATGCAGGAACCTTTCTGAGGTGTGTTTCAAAAATGTCTGGTTTTAAAGGCAAACTTGGGCAGTTTCCCACCAGTAATCCTGATAGGCTCCCTCTGTCACAGGGGAGGGGGCACAGGGGAAAAACTGAAGGTAAGCCCAGAGACATGCCTGGACATAGTCCTGTGCAATAGGTGACTCAAGAGCACATGAGACTATGACTCATGCCCAGGATCTTAAAACCACAATAGGCCTTGCAGCTCTGGACATTGCCTACCCTACACCAAGCCCAGGTTCAACAAGGTGATAACAGGACTAACCCTTTGAAAAGGGCAGTGGTCCCACTTAGCATGCAGCACAAGTGGCCATCCCTTTGAGAAGGGCAATGGCTCTTGTTAAACAACTTAAGGGGCCCTCCCTTTGAGAAGGGCAGTGGCCCTGGTAAACAACTTAACAGCCAGGGAAGGGCGGCCACAGGAGAACAGAAAACAAAATGGAGTCTGGGGAAACAAAATGGAATAGGGGAATAGCTGTAACGGACAGACTTCACTCCAGGGGCCCTGAAAAACTCTTGTGGGGGGCCCTGCGGGGCCTGGGCCTGGGGCAAATTGCCCCACTTGCCCCCCCCCTCTGCCCCGGCAGCCCTGTATGAACCCCTGGCTAGTCCACAGTTTGCAGTTCAACATTTTCATGGATTTGCAAGCAATGGCGTTAGTTTTTAACACACCAGTATTGTTAGCTTTTTAAAAAAATACAAGGGATTTTCTTTCTTATCAAACTTCATTTACAGCTGTAAAGGTGATTTTTTTATGTTCTATTAAGGATTCTTAAGAAATCCTTAAGTAGCGCACATACCACATTGTCCACAGGAGGTCCTGTCAGCTTTTCTCTGAATGCACAACAAATAGTCTGAGAATTGCCAAAAAACCTCTTATTGACCGTCATGTGTGTTGCCACTTCTTCTCTGTGTTCTAGTTACAAATGTCTCAACAGATGAGGAACGTTGTGGGGGCTGGGAAGGAGTGTAGGGTATTAAAGTGCAAAGTAGAAAAAGAAAAGTTTAGCCACTTAGAGTGAAACCCTGATCCCATTGAAATCAATTGGAGTTTTGTCCCTACTTCCGAAAACATTGGCCAGACTGTACATATTGTAAATAACTGCAATAATATATGTTGTACACATCATAGTATTTTGGGGAGCATCATAGGTATTTTCTCTATGCCATGGGTGTTGGTTATATTTCTTTCAAAATACAAGAAATACTCCAGTCCCATTCTCTGATGTGTATTTGTTACTCAACTACATTAAGATGTAAAGCTGTATTTGGCCACTGATTTGAAGCAAGAAAGGGCTTGTGGTGGTGGTTTTTAGCCAGGAAAGTAGAATAACGTTATTTTTATTAGCATCATTGTAAAGCAAAACTGATCAGATTTTGTGTATGAGCAGCTAATTATGATAGTTTTTACTGCAGGCACTAGGGATCCAGTCCAAACCTATAGAAATACATGTGTTTGGGTTTAGTCCATCAGTTATCAACTCATTATGGGCCCAAGGTGAACTATGCAGTTGGAAAGGTCACAAGAAGTGATGTGAAACGGAGCTGGAATTCTTCAGAGCTTTTTTTCTTCAAACAGATGTATAAAATGAACCCTTTCTTGGGCATTCCTGTGTCCATAATTTCTGGACAAATGTTCTACTTTTAAAAAGTCCAGTCTAACCATAAATAATGTTTTACCTCAACTTAAAGCAGGTATATTTTCAGACCAAATGATTGGCATGCTGAAGAGTAGAGTATATGTCATTAACTAGCATTTGACTTATATTTTCCTTGCCACCAAACTTTCTACTTGTAAATCTAAAAACTGTGCTAATCGCTTGAAGTCTGCAAGAACCTCTTTCCACAGTGTTATGAAAACCAGTGGGGGAAGAAACATCTAACAAGCTTCTTTATTACCTTCCGTTCTGTCATCTTTCAGCCTGGCCTTTTTCCGATATAAAATATCAAAAGTCTCAAACAGATGGAGTGACAATGGGAAATCTGAGATAGGGAGAGACTGCACATCTCTTACAATTCAGCTATAACTACACTGATAGAAAAAGGTAATACAAATGTTACTAAAAAGTACAAATTAAGCATTCAAACTCCCTCTTGGCACTATCATGCTAGTATTTTATCCACCCATTGACACTTTTCAATTAATATCCATGAGAATTTAGAGTTGGTGTTACAGGCTGGCCTATACCTATTCTGTTAATTCCCTCTGAACTCAATGTCCCTTATCTTGAATTTCTCATTCATCTTTTACTCAGGTAAACTCTGGCTGAAATTGGTAGGAGTTTGTATAAATGAGGCCTTCAGGGCTTGGCCCAGTGGAAATCTTGTGTGCTCAGCATCTCTTGTGATTTGGCATACTGTTTAGGCATTTTAGGAAAAATAATACAAAATAAATGTAATGGCTACAGTGAGTAAACCCAGGACCCAATCCTGTAACCCCCTTAAAATCATTTGTAACTTAAATGAAAGTACCAATGTGCATGGAGTATGGGATTGGGCCCTAAGTTGCACTCCAGTTCATACCAAGAACTGCATGCAAGCAACATTCATGAAAACTCTGTTTTACTTACAGTGTGGTTTGCTCCTTCAAGTGTGAAGGTTCATCCTGTGTTTTAGTAAGATTTGTGGTTAAACACTGAGCTTACCCAACAACTCCACTAGGTAAAAACAGAGTAGGGACTTCAGGATATCACTTACTCAACTGGAGTTGTGGGCTTTCAACACTTCTCATGATTCCCTGATGTTACTACTAGTAGAGTTCTAATAAAAAGAGGAAAAGGTCCATTCAAAGGGTGCACTTTATGGGCTATATCCAAGGCCCAGGTAGTCCTCTAAATGATTTTAATAGGAGCTGGATTGTGCTTTATGCCCTCGATTTTTCAATAGTGAAACAATACCGTTCTCCAGAGATTGAGACTCTGAATGTATTAAAGCAAACTCACAGCTCTATTTCACAAGCTATTTCATATTTAAAATTGATACAATAAATTCTGTGTCGAAACCATTCCTTGCTGCAACACAATTGAGTTATTAAGTTGAATGTTGCAAATGTCTTATTGCGTTGCACCCAATTAGTCTGTAAGCGATATTTAGGGGTATTTGTCACATAAGCAAACCTATTAATGCATTGTTGGCTTCCAGATAAGGCAACCATTGCTGTACTGCCCAGAAAGGGCCGGCTCCAGGCACCAGCGAAGAAAGCAGGTGCCTGGGGCAGCCAATAGAAAGGGGAGCACTCCGTCCGGGATTGGGGCGGCAGTCGGCTTCTGTGGCAATTTGGCAGCGGCAGGTCCTTCACTCCATCTCTTCTTCTTTGGCGGCAATTCTGCAGGAGCTCAATTGTTTTTTTGTTTTTGTTTTTTTCCCCGCTTTGGGCAGCAAAAAAGCTGGAGCTGGCCCTGTGCCCAGGATACAGAAATAAGCTGTTAGAGACCATAAGGAAGGAGAATATATACACACTTGAGGGCTGATTCATTATTGCTCTATGACCCGTTTGCACTAGCATAGGGAATCTCTGCATTACCCCTGCAGAAGCAGTATAGCGAGGTGAGCTGTAGATTGAATCAGAGTTTGGCTCAAGGAAGGAGAGAGGATAAAGAGTAGGAGGATGGGTGGCCAAGGCAGTCTTGTGACCTGGCAATTCTCTCTCCTGCAGGCCTTGAAGGCTGCATGAAATCCAAACGTTCTTTGTCCTTGCATCAGCCCTAGCAACTGGGCTGGGACAAACTTCCCTTAGGTCCTGATCCAAAGCCCATTTGAAATAACCTAGTCTTTCTATTGACTGTAGTGGACTTTGGCTCATGCCCTCAGGACTTTGGCTTACTACTCTTATTCACGTGTATATCCTACTGACGTCAATGGAATTATTCACAGAACTCTGTGCTACTCATGGGAAAGGATTGCAGAATCCAGCCTATCTAATTTGAAAATAAGAAAAAACCTTGGTCATAGTCACATACCATCTTGAAGACTTCCCATTTCCTCAGGCAGTGTCTGGATAAGACTCTGTCTTCCTAAAATTTCTCATTATTGCTGCTCCTTGCAGCCAGCCATCTTCTAACCGCTGTCATCTGACTCTGCTCAGAGCAAGCCTGGGTGATGTGGTTGTTAAAACACCAGTGGCTGCTGGCCATCTGTCTACACCAGCTGTACAGGTGGTTAAATAGTGGAAAAATTTATAAAATAACTGTTGTGTAGACAAGTCCAGAGAATGAGGTGGGCTGGCCATACCAGAGGCAGATGAGTTTTGAGACTGCACCTTGCATAGATTGCAGGGATGTAAGGCAAAAGTCATGAAGCCCAGTGAAGCCTGGGTAGGATCCATGAAGGCACTTAGGCCTGGTCTATACTAGTGCAGGGGGGATAGATCTAAGTTATGCAACTTCAGCTACGTGAATAACATAGCTGAAGTTGATGTACTTAGATCTATTCACCACGGTGTCTTCACTGTGGTAAGTTGACGGCTGATGCTCCCCCGTTGACTCTGCCTGCACCTCTTGCTCCGGTGGAATACCAGAGTCAATGGGAGAGTGCTCGGCAGTCGATTTTATCACATCTAGACTAGAGGGGATAATTGACCCCCACTGGATCTATCGCTACCCGTTGATCCGGTGGGTAGTGTAGACAAGCCCAGTTTTAGTTTCATTGCAATCCACAAAACTCATACCAAACCCTGTAGGTACCTATGTTTTTCAGAGTTAAAGTTTCTGGGTGCCTATCCTGCCTCCAGGCATGCTTGTTGTTGTCTCCCTCTATAGTCCAGTGATTAGGGCATCCACCTAGAATGTGGGAGATGCAGGCCCCAGTCTCCCTGCTCCAATCACTTTTTCATTATTTATCCACAGTGCAACAGCTTCAATAAGAGAAAGCCCTGTGATGGTTCTTGGGATACCCAGGACTGAATCACCTTGTTACCCATTTCCTCTAGGGAGATGGTGTCTTGCCTGTGGGAGCTGGGGGTTAGCTCACTTACCTCTCCAGCCTTTCAGCCACTCAAGCACTATCCTCTGGGTTATGAAACCCGTCTATGCCTTTCAGGTTAACAAGGGGTGCACCTGAGTCCCCCTGAAATGTTCCTCTGTTATATCCAGCCACTGACACTAGCTACTCTGAGATCCTTGATCCTCTGCCTCCAAAGGAGAAGTGTACACCAGTTTACTAGTTCTACTTTGTCACCACCCCTATATAACACACAGCATGTATAAAACAAAAGGAGGTTTACTTAAGAAAGGGTAGAGGTTTCAGCAGAAACTAGAGTGACGGAAACAAATGGTTACAATACAAAACAAAATAATAAAATGAGAGATAAGGTCTACTTTTACTAATAGCTACCTTTCCTATCTAATAAAGTAGATTTATTAGTTAAGTCTATTGCAGAGTTGGCTGGTTTCCCAGGATCCAGTATTTCACATAACATTCCCAGCTCAAGGAGATGTCTCCACCATGAATGGATGCTGTGTATCTTTATTCACCTTGTGATATACTGCATGTCTTTTGTCTTCATTCCCAGACAAGGCAATCCCCTGTCTGTTCCTTTTTATCTCCAAGTGGTTTTGATTGTTTATAATTTGGCTTTAATGGTTTTCCATTGACTTTTCTATGTTGTTGTAAAGGCAGAAATTAAGCAATAAATTATATATGGTAATTCACTAGCTGAGGAGGGGTGACAAATACCTCTTGCTTGAATGGGCCAGACATACTGGTGACTCAATATCCATCCAAGACCATAAAGCACAGTTCCTATTGTATAGGGAGTCTATGCACCTAACTCAGCTTTGTAGATTACCATGTTGTTCCTGTGATTTTTCTAAGTGCCTAAAAGTTAGGCACCATGATGCTCAGCATTGCAATGCCTAAAACCTTTCCATTTCTGCTGCCATATTTGAGAGAGACTTCTCATTTATTAAAGGGTGTGATATATTTGTAGCACACGTAACATGCTTCCTGTCTTTGTGAACCCTTCCCTGTCCTCTTGTCCAGACTGGAATGTTTGTGGCTTGGGAAGAATTCCAAATCTCAGGTTTTAAAAATTGTGGACCAAAACCAAGAATATATGTTCAAGAGAAAGCCTTGTCTGATAGTGACAGAGATCCTACAATGGGAACAGACAATTCGCTGGCACTCTAGAGCTCATCAATCCCTTTTCTGATAGCTTTCTGTGGGTATTCTAGCCTTCCGCGGGCTTCTTCTTTGTGCAAAGGCTTGCAGCATTCTAAACTAATGGTAAGAAAAAGATCCAAGTACAGGTCATGGCAGGTAACACTTAGCAAACTCTTCCAGACATTCAGTGAGTAGTGCAAGAATCTTTTTATTTATGCCCTTTCCAATTTTCTTTTCCAGGAAGACTCAGTCAGGTTGACAATCACATTTGTTCCTTAAAGAATGGATATATTGGTGAAATAAATGGCAACTATACTCATTAGGCCAGGTTTCTTGAGGTTTTAAAACTTGTCTAGTGATTACATCGCATAAATGCCTGAAATCTGATGAATACTGGTGCCTAAATCAGGGGTCTCAAACTCAATTTACCTTAGGGCCAGTGCTAGTCTTCAAATCCAGCGGGCCAATAATGTCACTGAAGATGGTGTTCAGAAAAGAAAACGTTTATATTTTTTATTTTGAATTTTTTAGAAATAATGAAACTGTCATACTACTTTATGCAATTCTTTGCCTGCCATAGAGTTTTTACTGTTTGCCAGACACCTGGCAACACTTCAGTTCTGTCAGTTAGTTGATGTTTGGCCTCCGTGACTGAGCAGTTGAAACCTTCAGGATTGCAGCAAGGTGTGCACCGGATAGTTGTGTTCAGTATTTTGACTTGTTTATATTCATTGTGGAAAAAAGTGATGCTGCCTCCATGGCTGACTCTGCTGGCAACTAATTATGCTGACTCTACCCAGCAACTAATTATGTGGTCTCCATGGCTGACTGGCCGGAGAATAGTGATGGTATCTCTGTCCCTCTCCCCCAGCCAATGGGAGCTGGGAGGGGCAGCGCCTGCAACAGACACTGGGCAGTCCAGTGTATCTGCATGCGCCTCTCTTCCACGGGCTGCAATAGGGAGGTTCTCGGGCTGCAGATGCCCCACGGTCTGGGACTTTGAGAGCCCTGGCCTAAATAGGAAAGAATGTGACCTTTTTTTCCTTGAGGGAACAGTTAGAGACTGTGGATGGAACTATCAGGAATTAAAATTTCGGACAAATCACTTTTCAAATTCATGGGAAGCATCTCTTCTTACGTGACCCTCTCCTCTGATTGCTACTTCACACTTTAATAGCACCTTTTGCGTCAGATCTGGGGCTGGTGTAAATCAATATAGGTCCACTGAAGCTGGTTGAGGACCTAACCGTACTTTCAATGATCAACCAACATGAATTCTTACAACACTCTGAAATTAGGCTACTCTTACCTCATTTTTTTTTGTACACGACTCATCTGAGTTGCAGAGGGAGTAAGTGACTTATTTAAGGCACACAGCAAATCTCCATCTTTGTAACCAAAATATTCATGCTTGAATGTTTAATATTAAAGTACTTACATACTGTGTGTTTTTTTTTTGTTTTAATGACCTGTACACTCACAGCATGGGGTAAAAGGTAAAACACAGTTGGGGCCTATGAAGTTCTCCATGGGAGCCACTGGGTGTTTAAGATGGAGGTATTTCATAAGGGTCTTGATTTAAGAACCCAAGGACAAAACACTGCCTCCCTAATTGGTTTCCTTTCATAGTTGGAATGGATTCATATTCTGCATCAAAAGTCTACAGCAGTATTTTTACCTCCTAGTAGTCCTAGTGGGGAACATTACTTGATGAATGACAATATAAAGTTGAAAACATTAAAAAAAAAATCAGTATAGCCCTCCAGCAAATAGTTAAAAGAAAAAGGCATCAGCAGTAGCTGGTGCACTTCTTATTAATGGGACAGCCAATGTACAATTCCTCTAAAAACGGAACTACCTGTTACTAATAACATAGTAGATAGCCTTACATGTTTTGGTATCTTTTACTACATGCAGCCAGAATCTCTTACATGTCACTCATCTTAGATAATGAATCCACACTAGCTAACTTCATCTTTTGCTTGCTAGTTTCCCCATCTGGGTCTCATGTATTAGCATAATATTGCTGGGGATTCCTAGGGGAATGTTCAAATGCATTGATAACATTATGAAGACCTTTCTCTTCATATAAAGCTTCACAACTATTTATAGGTGTTTAATTTATTTTGGGACCCTAAAACTGCTTGACACGGTCCTTTTAATTGAGCATCATAGATGGGAGAACAGATAAAAGACTCTGAGACAATTCCTGGCTTTCTCTAGTACTGTGCTGTGCACTGTTTCTAGCATCCATCATTATTTGATGACCACCAGTAAAAAGTTCTCATTCCTAGAATTCCACAAGCTTGTACCACATTAAGGTGATTCACAGGAAACCTACACATTTCTTTTTTAATCAAATGGTCAATAAAATGTATTTTGATGGATTAGATAACTCTTCCTCCGGGTAATCTTAGTGCTGCTGAAAAAGAGCTTGTCTTCCTTCTCATCATTTTATATCAACCATCAGCTTCCTCCACCTCAAGATGATTGCTCCCATTAAGTTTTACAGCACTGGTATGCAGGGCTTTACCAGCATCTGTCTGACTAGTGCAGCATCTAAATCATGACTTTCTAAAACAAGGCATTCAGTTCTGTCAATTTAAAAGTGTAGTGACCTTGCACATCCAGCAGAATCTAATCTAAACACATCTGTGACTCTCAGCTAGGAGCCATCTTTGCTTGGCCAAGGTGGGGATTAGAGACTGTTTTAGGAATCTTCTCTCTCCTCTTCCCCAGAAAGAAACTGTTTAGGAATTGTCAGTGTTTATACAAGGCAAAACCTACTGCTGGCTCATAAAGCTTTCCAGTCAGCCAAAGGTAATTGCTCATGGGTACCATCTTGAATTCCCTTCATAGTCCTTGAGATATGTTTGAAGACTTGGATGCTTTGATACAAAGTGTACTGTTACACCTGTTTCAATTCAAAATAGTTCATTTGCTAGTGGAATTATACTTAGATTTAAGCACGTGCTTATTGGCTTTGTGGAACTGCGGCCTAAATAAGGGCATGCTTTGGTTTTAATGTAAAAAATTCTGTTTAATGAGACAGCTTCAGTCAGAGAAGAAAGAAGATGCATATATTTTAAGGACAAAAGAGACCAACATGATTATCTAGTCTGACCACCTGCATAAAGCTGGTTGGGAATCATGATGACAAAACAGTTTTTTGTTGGAAAATACCAATTCATCAAACCTGAAACTTTCCTTTGAAGGGGCAATTTTGATTAAACTTTCACCAGGAAGGTTTCTTAGGCTCCAGGACGGAAGTTCTAGAGACATCAATGGTTTTGGCCCTCATTTGGGATGCAGAAGTTATGGAGACCTCTACTCTGTGTATTTCTGAGGGGACTTGAACCTAGCTCTTCTATGTTGTAGCTGAGCATTATCATTGGGCTATGGGCTATTCTGATGTGTGACTCCTTTAATTGTTTGTTGGAGCTGTTCCACTTTTGTATTAATTAAATATTTGTCAGGCCAAAGGAGCTTGACCCCACAGTCCCGTAGCTAGCACCCTCAGCTGAGATGTTGCAGACCCATGTTCCAGTCCCTGCTCCAATGAATAATTTATGTAATTATTTATACAAAATCAAACAACTCCACCAGAGATGGAGAGAGAACCCATCCCAGAATTAGCCAATGTCTGGGTGGTTAGGACACTTGCTTGGGATATTCTCCCATGTTTCCTTCATCCCAGGGAAGTGTCCTAAGCACTCAGGCTATTGTGGGGTGGATCTCCTCCATTTTTGTTTTGTGAACATCAAAAGCTCTTAGTTTCATACCAACCTGGAATGGAGACTCTTCCTGCTCCTACGTCAGACCCACTGCAGTCAATGGCAAAGTTCCAATCTATTTCAGTGGTGAAGGATCAAGCCCCTGTTGTAGTAGACACTTGCCTAGTGGGATGATGCATGCTTTCTCAAAACCAGCTGTTCAACATATGATGTAAAACACATGATGACCTCAGTGGCACAGCAAATCTGACATCCATGTTCCAAACTCTTATTTCATAAGGGTCAGAAAACTAGTGGAGTGGAGTAGCTGGGCTTGATACTTTTCTGTTTCATTTTCAGACAAAGAGGGTGAGGGCTAATATTTATGCCACTTGCATGAGTAACTACACATGGTGAGGTGTAACTGCTATAGAATTGTGCCTGTTGCTTGAAGAAAGTCCAAACACTTGATTAGGCCTAGAGGGAGGGGGGAATTTCTGCCGACTTTTGAGACTCAGCACTACCCCCAAAGGGTGATCAGTATGTATCTACACCTATTCCTGTTTACACAGATGCCCAAAGACATATGCAAGTAATACACAGTACTATAACCCCTGCTTAATTTGTAATGAAAGCGGTGCCAGGGCTCAAGCAATTTTTTTTACTTTCATAAGGGACCCAGCAAGCCCCCAGGGGCCAGGGCTCGAATTAAGCACTGAGTACAAGGTTATATACTGGAGGCGGCTGCCCCACACTGCACAGGCGCAGGCCGGACAGACCGCGCTGCGCCAGGCGCTCAAGGCTGCGGGGGTCCCGCACAGGGGGCGGGGCCTGGGCGGTTGCTAGGGACGCGCCGGCCTGCGGCGCGGATGGCGGCGCTGGAGGCGGACGACGCGGGGGCCGCCCTGGATCACGTCATCACCCAGTTCAACAGCTACGAGGATTACTTGGACTCGCAGATCACCACGCAGGACCTGTTCTACCTGGAGGTGGGCGGGGGGCGCAGCAGCCGCGGGGCGGCCCGAGACGGCACAGCCGGTCCCGCCCTGCCCGGCCCTCCGCTGGCCTGGCCCGGCACCGGGGCTGCACTGATCGGCTCAGCCAGCTCGCCCTCCATCCAGCCCTTCCCCCAGCGCAGCCCCCTGCAGCCCTTCTACCAATGCAGGCTCCCAGGAACCCCCCTCAAACCCTTCCCCCGTGCAGCCGCCCCATAGAGCCCTCACCCATCACCCCTTCCCCGCTGCAATTATTTTTAATCAAATGTTTCCCCTCAGTGCTGGCATCACTAGGTTAGGGTGTCCAGGGAGCCCAGTGTGAAATTGACTATAAACAAAAGTGAAACTGGCTTCACTGAGTCTCTTTCCCACCTCCCATTGAGATGGGAAATATAAACAAGAACATATAATAACGAGGTATAAACTAGATGGCTACAATTCTTTCACTTCCCAATCTGTGGTGTTAATAGTAACAAGTACAGAAATTTGCAGCAGGTGACTTTACCTTTATATTTTAGAAATTGTTGCTTGTTATAGATGTTGAGTTTTATTTGAAGTTTACTTTTAAGTTATTTCTTATATATTTATTCCAGGCATCTGCCTATGCTGTCCCGGCCTATGGGAAGTCTGTTGTTGGCCATGTTGCTGTAGCCGTATTGTTCCTAGGATATTAGAGAGACAAGGTGGGTGAGGTAATATTTTTTACTGGATCAACTTCTGTTGGCGAGGGAGACAAGCTTTTGAGCTTATACAGAGCTCTTTCGGGGCCAGACCTGAAGAAGAGCTCTGTTTAAACTTGAAAGTTTGTCACTCTTGCCAACAAAAGTTTGTCCAATAAAAGATATTACCTCACCTACCTTGTTTCTCTATGAATTCTGCAAATACATAATTTAATAATGGACTTCAAATTGGTGGGCTGTGGGGAATTACTGGTTATTAGGATAATTTAATAGTGAAGCAATTTTTCCTCTTCATTTCCTGATCATCATTAATTTTAATTAAGCCTATTACGGAACAAATATGGGCCTGATTCTGTGCTGTGGAAGTTAATGGCAAAACTCCCATTCACTTCAGTGGTGAGACATCAGGGGCTGTGTTCCAGCATCACTCCTGCATCCCTCTGAAATTGCTGGAGGTGTTGAATGTCTTCCTGAGAACTGTAATAAAACATGGGGAATAATTTGTATTAACTAAATGTATTTCGCAAAAGCTCACCACTATGTGTGTCATCTCCCCAATGTATTTTTTCCGTTTTATTCTCTGCCATGTTTATTCTTAAGTTATCTTTCTTGACCTCCTTTTCCACTTTCTTTCTTTCTCCTTTTGGTCTATAATTTTTTTTCACTGCATTTCTCCTTGTGGAAAAATTAACCTTTTTACGTGTCGCAGCAGCATCCCTTCCTTTTGCATTATGTTCTCTTGCATTTCCCTTGTTTATTTTCCTGTATTCTATTTTTTCTCCTATTTTCACTGCATGGCTCACTTTCTCCATTTGTTCATTCTTCCCTTCCTCCTCCCACACTTACTCTCCGAAACTACTGAGTGCTTAGTACCCTGGTGCTGAGTTGGAGAAGAATGGTACAGTGACCAAGACACTAGTCTAGGAGGTATTGGTTCAATTCTGTGCTTCCCCCACACACTTCCTAGCTTATCTTGGGCAAGTCACTTAGCTTTTCTGTGCTCCGTTATTTGTCTGCAAAATGGCAGTGTAGCACTTCTCTACCTTACAGAGGTGTTTTGAGGATAAATGTATCAAAAGATTGAGGCGCTGAGATAATATGGTAACGTGGGCCCTATAAGTACCATAGATAGCCAAGGATAAGGTCAAAACGTATGGGTTTGGGAGAATTACATATGGTGGAGGGAAGTAACTTCATGGTAGAATCAAGAATGGGGAGGATGTGGTCTAGGAGCCAAAATGGAAGAGCAATGGGAGAATGAGTAGTGAAATGTGCTAGAAATAAGATGGAAGGATAAGAATTAGATAAATTCAGCTGGAACAGGGAGTTAAGAGCTCCACTGGGAAGCTAATGTTAAAAAATAGATGTATTGCAAAATTAATAAATCTACCCAGTAGCTCCTCTCCAGGAGAAATATCACACCCTTGACTGAGATACAAAGTAGAAAGGACATGAGGGACCATTGACTGGACTGGTTTTGCCTTTATTGTTGATTAATGGCATATTTGCTTTGAGAATTCATCATAAGGATCATTCCTGTTTATCGTCTGTTTCAGATAAACACTAAATCTAACTGCATCTCCACTATCATTAAAAATTATGTCCTCCCGTAGAGAAGGAGCCATAATGCTTTTTGAGTAGCTGTTTGGTGGAAAAAACGAATCCTCTTTCCAAGTCAGCAGTAGTGCTATCATGTTTCAGTGACTTCCTTGAAGTCATTATCTGAGATGTTAGCAATAGCAGCTCTTTTGTGAAATCCTTAATTGCTTTCTGAGTATTTCAGTATTTGATACATGTCATAGTCATTCATGCCCAGCTTTCTTGTTTCTTATAAAAGGTATGCAAGTTTATTAATGTTGCCGTGGGAAATGTCAATACTGCTAGAGCAGTAAAAAAACAGAGGAGGAGCTAAAGCTTCTTTAAATCCCAAATTTATTTTGTAGTTTTATTAAACTTTCCAAAGTCATTGTGAGGAACTTACCAATACTACTTCTGATTGTGTTTCTTGTTCTTCTAGCAGTTAGTTTCTGAAATCATCACCAGTAAAGGAAGCCAGGCTGTGCTTTCATATAAATATTATAAAGCATTAAATACTAAAATTTGTGTAGCCCCAATGTTACGTACAGTACAATAGAGATGGAAAATTGCAGTCTTTTGTTGGTTGCAAGTCTAAATGCTAGAATAACACTTTGGTGAAATGATTTCAGCAGCTTGTATACATGTACCATGCTATCTCACCATCATTTTAGGGTGCCCATCAGACCAAGAGAATCTTAAGACAAAGTCAACACCAGGCATGCTTTGCCAGTATAGCAGTATGCCGGTATACTTTGCTGGCAAAGCACTCCTAGCATGGATGTAACTGGCAACTGACTCTGTTGGCAAAAGCCCCTAGTGTGGACGCAGCTTATGCCATAAAGACCGTGCTTTTTGGAGGGATAGCTTACTCTCATCTCTCCCTCTCTGAGCAACGTAAGCTATACCAGCAAAAAGCGTAGTTTTGCGACTATAAGCTGCATCTACACTAGGGGCTTTTGCCAGGACAATTATGTTGGTTACGAAGTCACATCTCCTCAACCGCTTGCTGACATAGCTATATCAGCAAAAGTTTGCAGTGTAGACATGGCTTTCGGCAAAAACATTGAAATAGCAGTTTTTCTTCATTACTTTGTTTAAAGGAAAATGCCCTTATTAGCATAGCTCCATCAGGCCTGGTCTAAATGTGCTGTTTTTTTTTTACCGGGTTAAATATTGTGGTTAGGACTGTAGTGTTTTACCTTTACCAGTGTGGAGGCACTTTATGTTGGTACGTTATACAGGTATAGTTTATTGCCGTTACTATATAGGTATAAGCAATACTGGTATAAAATACCTTCCTATTGTAATTGCATCCCTGTTAGAGGTGAGGTGTTATTGAACCAACTAACTATGTACCGTTATAGTTAAAACAATGTAATTTGTGTGTGTAAACAAGCACTAAGGACAGTATTGAAGCTTGTCAAGTCCAGTTTTGTGAAGTAGAGACGGGATGAAAAGACAAATTTGAATGGCCTTTCCACCCTCTTTATCTGTGAAGCTGAGCATGAGACAGAATTATCCAAAACAGTGTTTTATTCACTGGCTAACTTCAGGGTGCTGAACTGGTCCAGAAATCCTTTGCTATGAACGTTGGGTTTTTTGTTTGTTTGTTACTGGTTTTGTATGGGCTCTCCATTTAACGTGATTATCATCCAACTACAGAAGAATTGTATGGCCCCAAATACAGGTATCTATCTGCAGTTGGAAACTGAGACGACACTTTGGGGCTGACTTGTGCAGCAACATTTTCTGGTGTGTAAAACAGCAGCAAACTGATTTCTTAGGGGAATAAGACAAAATCATGAAAAGGAAATCTTATGTCCAGTGCACATGTAGAATGATTTAGGCTGGAATTGTCAAAGGGGCCTATCGCAGATTCATCTTGGTTTGCAGCTGTAGGCAAACATCTCTATTTGTTGCCATACAATGCTTTTGTAGTTGGATGATAAACCCTGGCTTCTTTAAGGGGAATCAGAGCCCGGCCTACCCGTTACAGGCTCCTTTAAGGAGAACAGGCCAGTTTTGGACACCGAGTAAGCAATTAGCTGCCAACCAGCAATCTAGGCAGTTGACAGTTACTGCAAAGTTTCCAGAGCTTAGTTGCAGGGAGGTGCTCCTAGCAGGGCTGGCTCTAGGATTTTTGCCACCCCAAGCTCCGAGAGCAGAACTGTCCAAGCAAAAAAAAAAAACCCCACCAAAACCTCCGAGAGCGCAACTGCCCGGAATGCTGTCCCTGGAATCGTGCCGCCCCAAGCACGTGCTTTGCTGGTGCCTCGAGCTGGTCTTGGCTCCTAGAGAGACAAGCTCTCAGAAACTCCAGGAGTAGAAGGACGACGAGGACTGCAGCCTTTTTGCCTCACCAAGCTGATAAGTGAAAGGAGTGAATAAGAAGGGGCCTGCTGGGAATAAACTGATTGAGGGCTCTAGCTGGCCTGAAGCATGTCCAGCTCCAGGAGAGCTGTGGCTTCCTTATCTGAAGAGTGTGAATTTTTTTCCCAATGGTAACCCATCTTGGGGAGAAGGGCTGGGGCCTCCTGAACTTGGGAGAGGATGCTTGTTGACATTAGCCCGATGGCCACAAGAAGGGTTGGAGTTGATGGGTTCATGAGGAAGGATTGGGGGGCGGGGGGGTTGGTTGTACTCTGTTAAAGGAATTAATAACTGAAGCCCCACACAGGAGGTAGCTTGTTCTCAGTTCCATTGCAAGAGGGAAAGTAAGAGGGCAGCAGGCCTGCAAGGCCATGCCACAAGGAGAGCCACCCTCTCACAAGGCCAGAGTGATTTAGGCCTCCAATCTCAATCGCTTCAAGACTTCCTTTTGGTAGAGAGCTACTGATCCTCATTTAGCTTTTGAAATCAAAGTAAAACCTGTCAGCGCTTCCTGATCTCTGAAAAGTGGGCAATGGTGAATGGGATGGAGGACAAACATGGTATTTCCCTTTGCAGTTTGCCTGTCAGGGTTTGTTAGGTGCTCATGCAAAAGGATATGCCCCATCCCTCAAACTGCTGCCTCCTGCCTGGCGCTGAACTATCAACACTTTGTAAGTCGTTGGGCTGCTTTCCTGTGTAGTGGATGTTTTAAATCTCTAATTTAGAGCACAATAAAACCATGAGCTAGCTGTGTTAAACAAGAGACAAACCTGAAAATGACCTAGCTGCTTGCAGGCAATAGAGAAGCCACGTTCTGTGGCTGAGGAAAGAAGATGAGAGGCCTTCCGAAAACTTAACAGTTAAGCTGCTGGTTTGCTGATCCCATAGCTTACCATGCTGACTTATATTGTTTCCTTGTACTCCCTGTTCGGTCTCTCTTTCTCCCTCCATCCGTTGTCTGTTATCTCACACTTTGATTGCAAGCTGTATGGGGCAAGGGCCACCTTGTTCTGTGTTTGTCCAGTGCCTAGCACAATGGGCCCAAGTCCATGCCTAGGGTTCCCCAGTGCTATAATACAAATAATTAATAAAATGAGACAGATGAGGAAAGTCTTGCAAGCTGTAGGCTACTCCTGATGCTATCTTTTCTCCACTGTGTTATGGCATTTCATTAGCATACCAGGGATGGTGATAATATCCAACATCTGCACTATGGTCTTCCAATAAGATTGAGGCCTAACTACAGAACCTGCAGCCTACAACTTGCAGGCATGCCACAGTGCTTGTTGGAGTCCCACTCACTTCAGTGGGGCTCTGCCGTTGCAGCAGTTTACCTGCACACTCAAAGATTTATTTATTTTATGGTCAGAAGAAACCATTATGGTGGTTTTGTCTGATCTCCTGCCCAACATGTGCTATAGAATTTCACCCCAGTAATTCCTACATCAAGCCTATAACTTTGGGCTGGGCAAGAGCATATCTTAAAAGTTGAACGTGGCAGGAAGTGGCCATAAATAAGAGACAACCTGTCTTCTAGGACTTAGAAGTCTAAAAGACACAAACAGGCAAAGGATTAGGAACAGGCTTATAGCTTACAAGCAAATTAATATAGTGAAGGATTGGCAAAATAAATGAGGTGGTGTCATGCTGCTGGTATGATGATATGAAATGATAATAGGGTATGATATCATGGAAAAGGCCAAGTCAACCAGTAGAAACTCAGCATGGATTACAAAAAGCTCATGTAGCAGCAATTACTGAATGGCAGTTCTTGACTATTTCTAGACTAGTATTTCAGAGCATAAAGATGCCAATCATACAGAGCTTCAGAAAGCAGAAACTCAATCTGTGAGTGTTAAATTGTCAAAGGACTTGCTAGCTCTGTATTAAAACATTATTTACTGGTTTCACACAGGTTTTTGCTTGTGCTTTATGAAAATTTAGTGTTTGATGTATTTGAGATCTTTAAACTTCTTTATGTCTTCAGAATTTTAATACACCATCCAGTACTCATATAGGTACTCATCCAGTGCTTTGTGTGTCATCCCTTCCCTTTAACATAAAAAGTAGCAGAAGAGGAGAAAAACTTATATAGAACTCAATTAGTTCCATAAGTGGGAATTGGGACCTGTTATTCTCTCAAGGGGATGGATTAGCACAAACACTGAAGAGTCAGAGATCTACCAACACACCCAACCCAAGAATCACTGGAACACCCATATGGAGTGCCTGTTCCTGTGCTCTGTATGCTGAGCTCTCCTACCCCTGACAGGAAGGTCAGCTGGCTGGCTGTGCTGCCACTAGCCTCCTGGTCCACAGCTAGACTCTTCTACCACCCTCCAAAGGGGGTAAGAAGCAGTGGCTCAGAAGTTATTGTGAGGAGCAGCACAAACTTCCATGGGGGATTCCACCCCATATTTTGCTTCTCTCCTCTTTTACTCCCTAATTCTGTTTGATTTCCTCCCCTCTGCACCACAGAACAGAGGGAAGTATCTTCTTACCTATTATGACTAGGGTGACCAGATGTCCCGATTTTATAGGGACAGTCCCGATTTTTGGGTATTTTTCTTATAAAGGCTCCTATTACCCCCCCACCCCCTGTCCTGATTTTTCACATTTGCTGTCTGGTCACCCTAATTGTGACTCAAGTATATGAACTGTCTGTTGATAGATTGATCTGGTCTCTTGCCACTAGGTGGAAGCATTAGTTTACTTTTGTATTTTGTTTCAATGCTCATACTAAAGGAAAGGAGGCCACACATACTGAAGCAGATGTGGGATGGTGACTGTTGTGTTTTACAAAAGTATGTGCTCATTGGGTTTAACCTACAGCCTTAAATGAAGTTTTGTCCGTGTAAGGACTGTACATTCAGGCTATATATGCTTTCCCTTTCCTCACAGCTTTTCCCTTCTAGACCTTGTGGATAGATGAGCTGATGGGGTTGCAAGCTCTGCAGAAAAGGGAGCAGCAAAATGCACCAAATTAGGGGACACACTTTCAGTGAGAGAAAAGCAGCTATGATGAATTTTTACCCTTAGCCCTCAATTCTCTGAGTACCCCTTCATATTGGTACCACAGTCCTGGGAAGCTAGAGATGAAGATGAAGGATCGAGGGAGCAGCCACTGGGTTTTCTGAATGTAAATCACCCCCAAGTTGCATATGATCAGATCTGCAGCTCAGTTCTTCTTTATACAGCTACAAACAACTCCAAGCTGAAGTTTTGGGCATCCAGCTATGTAGAGCTTCGTAGCTATGGTGGAATGTGGTGTTCAGGGTGCTGTGCAGAGACCCGGCACTGCCCCCTGAATTCTCCTTGCCCTGCAAATGGCTGGGGAGCTACATAGATCCTGAGATTTCCATATGTTTAGGGGACTGAACTCCTTGCCATTTCCCAGAGATGGGAAATTTTCCACTCTAGAGATGATATTTTAATAGCAGAAATAATTGCAATTAAAAAAACAGCGCAAAGTATGATGTATAAACAGAGTTTTCTCCAAATAGCAGGTCTTTCCCCAAAGCTTTCAATAATGCATCAGCAGCTCTTTAACTGTAGAAATTGATTAAACACAACTAGAAATCTTTAGTTACCCATCAGGAGAGTTTATTTCCTGTTCTGCTTCATGGGGCTATTCTTTTCACGGAGTTATAATGAGGATGGTGTAGACATAAGGGAATGAAAAATCCCTGATAGAAGGGATGGATGCTAACCTGAAGTGATGTTTCCGTACCTTGCTCGTTCCTGGCTTGTAAACTTATAATTTTAGAAGTAAAAAAATTCCTTTTTTCTAGAGTTTTTTTGTTGTTGGTGGTTAAATTATTCTTTTCTGAGAAACAGCTGGCTCTTCCTTGCTCCTTCAGAATGAGGAGATGGCTCGCCAGCTGGTGGAGCTGGGATTCCGGGGGAGCGGTGAGGTCCTGAAAAGGGAAGAGTTTGAAACAAGGAAAGCGGCTGCAGAGGCTTCAAGGCTCTCTGAAAGAACCCAGCAAAAGTAAGTGGATGCATTTAATAGAACATCCAAAGTGTGGGATGGGGAAAGGAGCCCTCTTGATAATTTTTTATGGTCTTCATAATGTACAGGGTGGGGCAGGTCAGAGTTTATGATTTCTTAAACTTGTGTGAAGATTAGGGCATGGAAGAGCTGGAGTCAAGTTGCTGTAAGGCCACACATACCTTAGAGCTCCAAATTTTAAAAACATAAATAAAAAATATAGACATATAAGGGGAATCCAGCTATAAAATTGGTGTAACAAATGATTAAGCAGTATCAATTTCCCCACTTGCATCTTGATTATATACTGGACTAAAGCAGGGCTGACATTAAATTAATTTGGAACTCCAGGTTGATGTTGGCTGTAACTTGTTTCTTGCAGAAAAATCACTTACCCCAGATTTTAAGGCTTGGACTTCTCAGAGGTCTCTAACTGAGTTAGGATCCCAGGTCTTCCTGCATTTCAGTGGAATTTGGGAACCTAACTTCCTTAAGCACTTTTGAAAATCCCCTTTCTCCTTTTATTTTGCAGCGCCAGTACTTTTAGTAGGTGTTACTTCCAGCAATAACAGATCTTGCATTTGGGCAAGTGTAATGTCGTAATTCTACCTTCTAGATTATAAATCTTAGGTAGTCCATGATAGGTCTGTCCATCATCATGTAGTAAACTAACATAGTCAAAGTACAAAGACATATGAGGTTAAAAGGCAAGACTAACAAATCTATGTATAGAGAGAGACGGCAAGAGCTTGCTCTTTTATTAGAACATTGATTTTTCAAATGTTATGGGTAATTGATCTTTGGACATGCTATTCTTCCATCAGTGCACAAGGGGTTTACACAGAAAGGTGCTTTGGAGAAGACAGTTACCACACTAATGGGCGCTAGGAAATAATAAGAACTGCCATTAAAGCTCATAAGAACAACACACATGCACTCTCCATGTGCTAATGGAAGATCAGACTTAAAAACTGTGGTTTAGCTCTCTTAGTTAGGGGGATATATATATATAGTCCATTTTACCTGGTAACGCAGACGTTTTTCACCAGATATTTAGATCTTGGAATTAATAAACTAGGACTCATAATTAATATGAGGAACTGCCAATTTCTATTGATCACTTTCCCTCTAGCTGGATGCATAGTATAGAGCAAACTAAATATCTAAAAATCATGTTTCAACATTTCAAGGGTTATTTTTATAAAAGCTAAGATTGCATGTGTGGGCAGAACCTCTCTATTACCTTTCTTTCAAAATCCTGGTCAGGAATATGGTTAGGAGCTGAAATGAATTTTGTTTTTGAGTGCAATCTCTAGTATTGTCTATTTCATGTAAAAGATTGAGGAAGTTTGAAAAGATGCCTTTTAAGAGATGTTACTTCAGCAACAATTATAATACTCGATGCATCAATCTTTAATTTATTCTTTCTATTACAACCCTGGCAACAGGTACATCCACACTTTAAGATTTGAATAGGGGAAACTTCTTTGGCTCGAGTGTCCCTGTGCCAGGAACAATACCTGTGGGACAGGGACATGATCACTGAGAGAGAAGATATGGTCTCAGGGAGGTGGTTTGGGGGAACAACCCATACTGCTGATTGATTTTTAGGGCCCAAGACTAAGGTTCTGTGAGTAGCATGGGTTGCAACTCCTCTCCCTTCAGTAGTCATAGACAAAGTCATCTCAGCCAGTCTCTCCCTGAGATCAAGCAGATGTGATCATAGGCGGCAGGTTTGTATAATTTTTGGTGGTGCCCAAAATGGTGGTGCCCCCCTCGCCCCCGCTCCTGCCCTGTAAGCCGATATAAAATGAAGCTACAATGCATCGGCACCACAAGATTACAAGGGTCAATTAAAAGTGAAAAGTCAGAAGCAGCACTTGCCTGCTTCAATATATGGTATTATATTTTGTTGCACTTGTTGTGACAAAGTGGGAATGTTCTTAATGTTTTCTCTGAATACTGTGTGGGTGCCTCAGTTTCCCATGCAAGGTGCCAACTGAAGGTGTTGGGGACAAAGATCAAGTGGCCTCCTTGTCCAGAAGAGACACAAAGGCTAGAGGAGGGAGTGTCAGTTTGGAGCTGGCTGAGGAAATGGGGAGAGGCCCAGAACTTGGGTCTAGGCTCCCCATCCTCCAGGATGGACCTGACTGAGGGGCCCTGTTTTCTGCACCTACAAGCTTGTGATCCTGTCGTCTAATAAACCTTCTGTTTTACAGCTGGCTGAGAGTCACGTCTGACTGCAGAGTTGGAGTGCAGGGACCTCTGGTTGCCCCAGGACCTGCCTGGGCAGACTCGCTGCGGAAAGTGCACGGTGTGGAAGGGCATGCTAAATGCTCCGAGGTCAGACCCAGGAAGGTGTAAGCTTCTGCCCTGGAGACAGTATGCTCAAAGAGAGGAGGCTCCCCTAGAGTCCTGACTGGCTTTGTATGGAGTAGTTCCAAAGCATCCCAGCATCCGCTTCCACACCATGCGCTTCCCGGAATTCCGCACAGGCACTGACACTCCCTCCTCTGCCTTTGTCTCTTTTCCAGGCATTAGGAGGCCACCTGACCTCTTTGTTCTCCAACACCTTCAGCTGGCACCTTGCAGGAGAGCGGCCCAGGCCATCAGTTGCCCGGAGACAGGGTTTCGGCCATTCTCTGTGCAGACGGCATCACACTGGCACTCTAGGGCTCTACAACAATCACACCCCCTTATCCCACCATCTAGATCCTTGAAAAATGCATAGAGGAAACTGAGGCACCGACACAGTATTCCGAGAAAACATTAAGAACTTTCCCACTTTGTAACACCTGTATACGACTATATACTTTAAAGGGTGTAAAATAATCAAGTATTGTTCTAAACACAATGATACTCTAAACTGACCACCAAATTTAAGTTGCATGTTTTCCCCCTCAAATGAGGGCTCTGGGGTGGGGATGGGGATGAGGGGTTCACAGTGCAGGAGGGTGCTCAGGGTTGGGGTGCTGGGGGCGCAGGCTCTGGGGTGGGGAAGGGCTGGGGATAAGGAACTTGAGGTGCAGTCAGGCTGCCCCAGGGCTAGGGCCAGAGAGGACTCCCCCCAGCTTACTGGCAGCAGCAAGCTCCAGGGGAGGGACCCCTCCTCTCTCTCCCCTCCCACCCCCAGCAGCACACTCACTCTGCACCATGGTCACTGCACATGCTCCTAGGGACTCTCTCAGGTTCAGAAAGCCCACTCGCCTCCCCTATGGTGGGTACCGGGATGGGGGGTTGCCATCACGTGTGGCCTCTCCTACTGCTGCCCCTCACCAAAACCTCACTGGGGATAGGGGATGGGACTGCCGCTTGCCCAGCATGGGGCAGGAGTGAGGACTGCAGGGTGGTGGCTGGTGAGGGTAGGGTGTCACAAAATTCATCCAAGCCCCAGTTGCTCAGGTCTAGGAAGCTCCCCTCTCCCATCTCCCCTGCGGTAGGTGAGTGAGTGGGTGCTGGGGGGAAGGGGGAACTGCCAGCACATGTGGCTTCCTTCCTCCCCTGCTGCAGCCTGCTGCCCCTCACCCTTGTCTCACTGGGGATGGGGCTGCCCCTTGCCCAGCATGGGGCAGGAGTGGGGGCTGCGGGGGGAGGGGGTGGATCACAGGGTCAAACCTCACCGAAGCCCCAGCAGCTGTTCAGGTGAGTGAGGTCCACCCCAGATGTCCATCTTCTGGCTGGAACCCCCCTTGGCGTCTCTTCCAGGTGGGTGCCTGTGGGGGTGGGGGCGGGAGAGAGAGCTCCCAAGCACATGCGTGCCTCCTCCGCCCTCTTGCCTCCCCCTCCTCCTCCTGAGGTGCTCCAACAGGCTGTCAGCTGCTGATCTCTATAGCCTTAGGCAGAAGCAGCCAGCAGCACAAGGAAGGGAGAGAGGCACAGGCTGTTTGTTTTAATTCAGGCAGGGAAGCTCCAAGGCAGGGTGGGAGGCAGGGCTCACTTCAGGTAGGGCCAGGGGAAAAACCCATCTCCAGCCCTTGAATATTCCTGGTGCTCGAGCACCTTGAGCCCATATAACCTGCCACCCCTGGATGTGATTACTGGGAAATGTAGTTCCCTGAGCAGCTGTGACATGAGCTCTAGCCGAGGCGAAGATTGCTGGAGTTTAAGGGGACTACATAAATAGCATCCTTCCAGCAGACAAGGGAGGGGTTGGTGGTATGAAGGCGTCTTTGCAGGAAGTTATGGACAAGGAGCCCACTCTTTTTCTTTCTTTTTTTCTTATGTGATAGTGTTTTTACTTTGTAAAGACTTTGAGGTGGATCTCTTGGCAGAAGAGCCGATCTAGTCTCAAAAGACTGGAAAACAAAATCTCTAACAGGAGAATCTTAGGCATGAATGTGGCTTTATTTGTTATATCTTTTGCCCTGCCCCATCTGTTACTTAGAGTTATGAAAGTGCATGCTGCTGTGTGGATACTTGGATACCTGATCATATCATATACTTGGCCTTTTTCCTTTCTGTTTTGCGTCACTTTCTGTCCATTTGGACAATCTGTAATTCTTCATCTTAACCCCTTACTGATTTGTATTTTACTTGCATTAAGAAAACAAATGAAAGCAACGGCTCTCTCTGGAATTTGATCAAGTCATGATGTAGTTTATAAGTTAACTGAAGTACCACTTATGCATGATTATACAATACTGCCTTGTCCACATAGATATTCTTTAGAGATATCAGAAGTAAGATACATTTGTATTAATTACTTCCAGATTAAAAATTCTGGTATTACACGTGAATAGCTAATCTTACTGTAATAAAGAAATAACTGGACCCCTTAAGTATACAGTATATAAAGAGAAAATGCTAGTGGATGACGAACATTTTGGCTTTTTCTTCTTCTTCTGATATCAAATAGAATTCTTTAAGACATTTCCTACACTGATTACTTTCCTATAGGGTAAAGTAGTGCCTTTCTAAACAGTGTTACAAGAAATAATGTGAATAGTCAATTTTGTTATTAAAATGGTGGTTAAATAACTCAATAGTATGATGTTTGTTCTTGGTAACTTCACTACTTTACTGAAAGGAAAAGGTGGTATATGATAAATTTGTTGCTAGATCATTAGATTGTTTTTATAACTTCTGTGGGTTAAGAGCATCTGTGCTGCATACTTACATAATACTGCACTCTGCTCAACCTGGTGGTGTTATACAATAGTTTCCTGGAAGTTTGTAATTATCCCAGTCATAGGATAACTTTTTTCAAATGAACCAAGTTCATCGTGTTGCACATGGAGGAATTAATTCAGGGACAATAGGGAGGTTTTAATGTTAGTGTAAAGACACATGCTCTATGCTGCACTATAAGCTTGGAGAACTCTCCGGCCTTTTAGGCACCAATGATCTTATTGTGCAACATGTGAAGTCAATAGCAACATTACCATTGACTTCAGTAGATCCGGGTTTGAACCCCAAATAAACGTCCTATCTTTATTCAAATACTTCCTGAAATCTTGCTTATCTCCCAAACCATTCAATAGTAATCACCATGGAAAAAATATTCCACTTGGAGAGATTTATAAAAATAAATTTGAAACAAGAAATCTGTGATCCTACTTTTCTGTCCACTTCTCTCTTCTCCCCTCCACCTCATTGGATAGTGTCTATCTTCCATCACTCTGATCCACCATGGTCACTGCTGCCTTTACTGTTTGTTCAATCTAACTTCAGTTTGGAAGCCTCTCAGTGGGGACTTTTCTCAGGTCGGATCCAGCTACTTTGCACTGCTCTGCTTGTGTAGAACAAATGGAAATCTAATAGTTCTGATCCTCCTCAAGATTCCTCTGCAAGAATCCATAGGTGGTATAGAACCAAGGAAGTTCCTCTACATCACTCTTCTCTGGTCCCCAGTACCTAAGGTGTGACTGGGGCATCTCTATCTTCTTATGATCTCCCACTGCTACTTGGGACAGTGGATTGCTGGGTTTAAATTAGAGCATTTTAGATTAGGCATTTTAGAAAACAGTACATCCTGCTAATTTTTCTTCTACTGCTTGACAAATATTGAGTACAACTGCATAAAACTCTCTGGCTACACAGCGTTATTTCCAGTGTTGTTTTGTATATGGAATTGTTCTCCTGAAAACTCTTAGTTTCATCAGTAAATAAATCTATCAACTACCTTGAAAACTCTTCCTCACTGGACCAGTGAAGGAAAAGCAAAAACCCTACCATTTCTCCTACAAGCACCAACTTTGGTGAGGTGTGACATCTGCATGGGCTTTAAGTTGGAGTGCACTGTTTAAAAATATTTTTCTAATGAGTTCATCCAAACCCCCCAGAACTTGATATATCTAAACTGCATAAATAGCTCTAGTTCTTTCACTCAAGGAAACCTCTTACCTTTGTACAAATAGCTAGCATGGAAATGGAAGCAATGGAATGAGCTGAGAGAAAGCATTTCATGCTGTGTTGTGTGAATTACTGCTGGGTTTCTCACTTTAACTTTCAGTGGAGATTAGGCACCCAGTTTCTTTAGAGCCCTTGGAAATCCTCAGCCTACATGTTTCACACTGGTGGCCTGACAGCTAGCGTTTTGCTTTGCCATGTGGAAAGTGCGATATAGAGAGTATGCATTAGATTCTGGAGTGCAGGGAATTTTAGATACTGGCTAGCCATGCCTGCACAGACTACCTGAAAGAATTCAAAGTAATAACATTTCAGCAATACCGGGAGAATCTGCTTGCATTAGCACCATTTCTTACTACAGAAATGTTATAGGCACAGCTATACACAAGACTTAATACAAGCAAAAATAGAAGCTTGAAATGGTGGTTGGACTGAAAACATCTTGGTTTTCTCAACTGTCTACTCATGGTAATATAGGGTGACCAGACAATAAGTGTGAAAAATTGGGATGGGGGTGGCAGGTAATAGGAGCCGATATAAGAAAAATACCCCTATAAAATCGAGGCATCTGGTCACCTATGGTAATATGGCCATGAAGATCCTATGGTTCAAAATGATTCTTGTTTGATGAAGACAAATAATAGAGGTATTGAAAATATCAAGACTTACATCTGGCAACCCTTGTTATATAAAGTAGTATATCGCTAGCCAGAATACTTATCTGATCTTCTGATAGCTCAAAGTGCCTGCACCTGCTTGTTGCCTGGCGGGAAAGAGTGATTCTTTTCTCTTCCTCTCCTCACTGACTGCTTGGAAGGAAGAATATAGATCCTGGTGGGTCTGATCCACCAGCTCAGCACTTCCTCACAGCCTTACATCTGTCTAGCAGTATATGCTGTGACTGATACTTCATTTCCTCCATCAGGTCTATGAACTCCTATATCTTAATCTATATTAGCTTAGTTTCATTTTTCTAGGGGCTGATCCAAAACACACTGAAATCTGCAGAAAGGCTTCCATTGATTTTCAGTGGGAATTGGATCAGTCCCTTAGAGCATAGGCATCAGTTTGACTGTTTATAAACAGACTTATTTAAGTTCTTTGAAAAGTCAGTGAATAGTCCCATGCAAACTTCTACTATGAAACTACTTACAGTGGCAGTAACACGATGATCCTCTGTACAGAATGAAAACCAGTCTTTCATATCTCTCAATGAGTTCCCCAGAAATGGGGAGATATTTCCCAGAAGCAGAGAGATTTCCATGTTATTGAGATTGTCTGAGTTTCTATGGCAGTAGATCACGTTTGCTGCTCCTTGTAACTGCATGCACTTGCACAGTTAGACTGTAAAACCATGTGGTGCTGGTAAATATACAGCTTCTTGTGGTAACTTGGTGTAACCCACACACCTCTAGGTGTGGTGTTCTGTCCCATCTAGTGGCACCGAGACCCAGGGCCACCAAGAATGGGTTTGGGCCCCAGTGAAAAAATTTTTTCAGGCCCCTCAGCAAGGGCGGATCGGCTAAACAGGGTCGATGAAGCCGGGCCCCCTTCTGGATGGCCGGGCTCCAGTAATTTGTACCGGCTCCCCCTGCCCCTCGTCGGCTCTGCCGAGACCACTTAGTGAGAGAGAGATAACATGAGTCTGCTCTACAGCCTTAGCTACCAGCCAGCTGGCTTTTAGCTCATGCAGTAGAGGCTCATGAACTAAGCTGCAGAGGTCCCAGGTTCAGTCCCGCCCGCCAATGACCAGGGTCTCTCAGTGTTAAACTGGCACATAGACTAAACATCCACAAAGTGAGTATCCATTCCTGTGCCAGTGTGTAGCAACAGTTTAACTTTTGTCTGAAAGACCCATCAGAATACCTAGACATCTGTGTCAGGAGTTCTTCCTATTGTGGCACTTCTGAATCAACATGTTGTAAAAACTTGTCTACTTCTTCCAAGGTGCACAAAGTAATTTCTATGAAAAGCTAGATTTGATAGCACAGATTTCAGAAAGCATAGATTACAATTCGACTGCCAGGCTGTGTGTTACATATACAAGTTTGATCTGTAAGCAACAATGATTTCAGGACTCGTTTTCTTTCATGACATTGTCAACGCAGAGCCAAAAGAGTTTTTAAAGGGGGATCCTCTTACCCCATGATGATCCCCTCTTCAGAGACTAACAGTAAAGACATCTTGACTAAGTGGATAAGATGTTGCATGCCAGTATGTTGTGAACTAGGTAATATTCCTGTGTTTGAACACCTCAGGACTCATTCAGCTAGAAGTGTAGCTGCTTCATTGTCACGTATCTGCAATATACCCTTGCCTGAAATCTGTAGGGCTTGTACTTGGAGTTCAGGCTATATCTGCAGAAATCATCTCTCAACGTGGCATCAAGAGCAGCTGTTAGTTTCAGGAAGGCAGTGCTTCAATCACTATTTAATCAGCAGGGCTTCTCAGTCCAACTCCTCACAGAGGTCGCCACAAGCTGCACTGGTCTCCTGTAGTGGGGATGTGCGGAGGCAGTGTCATGATGGAGTAACAGGAGTTGCTTATCAACTTTTGTTCCCCAAATGCGTTGCATCCACATGGGCATTTTGACCCTCTGTTTCTGAGCCAGCTGTTAATAGAGAGAGGTAAGAGGAGAACTGAGCTGGGTGGGTTTTTATACCTTCAGTCTCTGCGGTGTTGGAATCAATAAAATTGCATGCAAGTACCATGTAGTGATTGAAACTGGATCTGTGGCTGTGTTGCTAGGCATGCAGTTCTTAAAGTGTGCCTCTGTGTGAAGCAGCAATACCTCTTTAGAGAACAAGAGTTACAGTTGGTATATAATCTTCAGTCTTTCTCTCACACACACAAACACACCTTCTGTTAGTTGCTTGTGACTGTAACAACTAGCTTATCACAAATAGCATGTTCCCTCTCTTTGATTAAATAAGCCAGGTTATTAGCAATAATATGCACGCACAGTATGATGTAATGATCTGAAGTGCCAATATTGCTGAAACAGAGATTGAAATAAATCAGTAGATGTAGTCAATGATTCAAGTTGTATTTCTGGCATGTGATGAGTTCATTAGTATTAAAGGTGCATTATATTGTGTAAAGGAGTTAATAAATGATTAATGTTATAAGCATGTTACAGACATGAGTGATATGTGATGGTTATAATCACATCAGTAGGAGGTAAGATGATAAATGGGTATAAGTAACCTATCAATCTATTGGACTTTCACAATTCTATAACCATTTATTATTAATCTTTTATTAAAGTACCCTTCATATGAAGTGTAACTCTTCCATCTATATTTGACCGTGGTTATGGAACAGATACTAAGTATTGAAATTGAATGCAGCAGATGCTTTGGCCTTCTCTTAAATTTAGCTGCTAATTATGACAGCAATTCAGACACAGGTTCAGAGAGATTTCAGCCCTCTTTGTGCATTGTTTTTACTTCGATGTTTTAATATCAAGTCATTAGCTTCAGTTTGCAATTGGTCCCGGAAAGTTTTGCTACTTATGGCTAATACTGACCAACTTTACCTTTTGTGCATAAACTTGGTTATTGTAGTAATTGTTGAAAGTGCAGATTATTTTATAAAGTGATCTGAATATTGAAAGGTTATTCAGATCTTCAAAGCTCTAGCCACAGGATTTTGCTTTTTACGAACATTTGTTGGATTTCTGTTACAGATGGAAAATTCAATATGCAATGTTGCAGTACATGGATTTGGATGATCTCTATAAATGCTCGTGGACCAAAGGATAAGTCATGAACATCACATGTTCTTAGCATCTGATCCAAATCCCAGTGAAGTCAATGGGTTTTGGATCAGGCCCTTAGTTGAACAGCACTAAAAGCATTTGGAACTGGAAAAATAATGTTTGACGTTTTTAGTTCAAATTAAAACACTTGGCATGTTTTCCTCTTTTGAGTTCCGCAAAAAGAAACAGTTTTCCACATGCCATTCCGAAAGCATGTTCTTGATCAGACCAAAGAAACTTCATAACAAAAAAGCCAAACCGCAAAGTCATCCGATTGAAAAAACTATTAGAGTTGGGAAGTAGACATAAATTACTATGTGCTATTTAGGGCAGGGACTATCCCTTTGTTACGTGCATGTACAGTGCCTAGCACAATTGGGACCTGGTTTTTGATTGGCCTCTAGGTGTAACCACAAAACAAAACATAATAATAATTCTGTGTGAAACTCTAAATATGTAAGAGTTGGTCAGGTCTGACACATGGTGCTGCTTTCACTTCTTTGAAAACACCAAATACAGAAATCTTTGACATCCCACAAAAGCATTCTTCACTTCTGGGATGTTGTATGAGAAGCATCAAGTTGCATTCTCACTACGTGTGGTACTGCCACAGGCTGTATATATAACTCCCACTGACATCCGTGAGTTGTGGTAGTGAATGGAGGGAAGGATATGGCTCATAAAATAAATAAATAAATACAAGCTTATTGGCTAAAAATACTTATTTTAGGATTTGGTTGTCTGGTTTTGACTCTGTATCTTAGAAAGCTCTAAGTTTCTCTCCTGATTGGGCAGGCTAAATGAGCAGCAGTTTGTAAGTGGTTATGCATGTTAAGGGCCAAATTCTGGCTTATTGAGTATGCTGATATAAGCTGTGATCTCACGGTCACTGGCACGTGAACCTGTTGCTACACCTATGTGGTGCCCCATGTAAATCAAGTGGGAGTCTGAATGGGCACAGCAGTACCCTCATGCACTGTTCAGGGTCTAGGCAATACCAAGACATGCAAAGGATAACTGTAAATCTCCATTTCAGTTTTTGCTCAAGCTAGCAACTCAGCAACATAGAGGGCATTGGGGGAAAGCCTTTCGCCTTCTGTTTCACATAGCCATAGCCAACTCCATGTTTTGTACGCATGCAAAAGATGCCACTAGTTTTCTCTTACAAAAACAAATGGGTTTAAGTAAGTTTTATGGGATACAAATGTCTCCCAAACACAGGGTAAAACTAGGTCCTTGACTCTTCTCTTCCTCCTTTCTATATATAAGTAAAAATGTTGTGGTTTATATATATAGATACAGGTATAATGCAACCCACAAAAATGGAACTTAAAAGAAAAAAAATGATGTTGCTTTTTCGAGCATTGCCTTGGATTTTAGTGTTGTAAATCCTCCCACTGAAATGGAGCGGAAAGAATTAAACACCAGGACCCTGCATTTATTAGCAGACTAATTCTTTCCATATATTTCAGTGGATGGAAATACAGGAAATGCCAAATCCCAAAGCAGTTATACATGTATAATATTAAACGGAACATCTATAAACCAAAACAAAATTATTTTTTGGGCAGAGGGAGCTTACGTGTATGCGGATGGTTTTAAGGGCTTTTTTGTGACAATACATAAGGAAGAAAAATGGAACTAGAGCAGATTTATAATGGCGATCCAGTCTTTGACTATCACTCTATCTTCTTTGTAGCACTAATCGGGGCTGTTGACTCTTAGCATGTGTGGTTAGCATAATTCCAGTACTGAATGCAGGTTGCATGGTGTTTACTGTGATTCTAGGAGATCTTCAATGGCACAAATGGCAGATAGATTTCTAAATCCCACAGAAAACCAGGAGCAGTTAAGCACTGAACTGCCATTTGTACCTTTTAATAGTCTCTTCCTGTGTGAATCAGTGGCTGGCTGGCTGGCTGCTTCTGTGGAGGCAGACAGAAAGGAAGTGGGTAGAAGTCAAGGAGTCTGCTCCCACTTATACCATCTCTCATTTGCAATACATACTTAACTACATTCTTCCCTGTATTGGGCTCCTCTTCCCAAATCTCCCTGGCTATGTCTAATATGCCCCAGGGTGGCAACCATATAATAGCTCAAGTGTACAGGGACGACTTCTCCCTTTAGGGGCACAGGGATGTACATTACCTCAAACACAACAGAGGGATAGCAGGACCTTAGCCTCTGCTACTTCCATTCTGGCTCATAAACTGAGCTGGACACACAGAGGAGCAGACAGTACCATTCTAAAGAATGTTACAGTGTGCATAGTACCACTGTACAGCAGGACACTCTGAGGGGGTGTGTGTGTGTGCGCGCGTGTGGATAAACATCAGAATATTTAAAGGTTTGTTTTCTGAATTTTGACTTTTGCTCATCACAAGATAAATCATGTTCAGGAAAATAGAATAAACTACAACAGCATTTCTTAAGGAATAATCTACAGTGGTCCTGGTGACCGAGTGAAATTGCTTTTTCAGTAAGTTATTTAATTTTCCTACATTCTCCACCTACTTTTCCCTCCCTGCAGGGTTAAAAACATTCCTGAGCATAAATTAAATGGCAGGATTGAGGTAGATTTCTAAAAATTATTTTATTCTTTCTTCTTCAGCATAATTGCAGGAAAAAATCTGTACAAGATAGATATCTGTATCATAATGATATAGTTTGAGGAATAGATATATTTTCAGAATCTCAAAGAAACATGAGAGGATGTAGCTTTCGATTATGCTGAGAGTACAACATTTTCATGTCTTTTAATGCTGCTTCTCTTTCTACATACATACTAGCTCTTTTTTGCTTGTGTTGTGACTTGAAATTTCAGTGATTCAGTCTTAAAAAGTGGGTGGGTTTTGGAATTTCCATTCTACCTGTAAAGCAAGATTTTGTATAAGAGATTAGCATGTGGATCAGTTTTGTCAAGTCCTCCAGTATAATTACAAGAAAAATAATCTGCAGTGGCAGTGGTTCACTTTCTTCCCAGAAGGCGTCAATGTTTTGGGCTATCCTTCCAAAAATTGTGAATTTTCTGCATTTAATCGTATTTCCAATAAAATATTTCCATAATTGAGCCCCACACTTCAAAAGCTGAGCCCTATATCAGGAAAATGGACCCATTAACCTCCATTGCTACACAAGCAGTCATTCAGAGTAGGTTGTGCAGATCATCATAACATATTTCCTCTACTTTCTTACATGCTTTGATGAGCAGTGAACTAGTTAATACTGGAATCTCAAGTATCCTTGTTTGAGTTGCCACCCATTATATTGAATGGTGCATTTAATACTCAGAAAGATTGTTTGAGATTTGCTTGAGTTTGCAGAAAGCCTTAGTCATCAGTTATACTCAGGTCATGTTTAAGGTTTTTTCCAAACCCGTAACAGCTAGACACACTCTGACTTGAAAAAAATGAAAGCTGAGACTCTAGAGAACAGCCCTCCTGGCTACTTGGGGGATGGGGTGGGAGCAAGCCACATCCCTTGGATTTTTGGGCTATAACTGTAAGGACAGAGGAAATCTCTGGAACTTTCCACTGAGGAGGCAAGAGGACAGCATGCTTGTTTCATGAACAGAAGATCAAAGCCAGGCA
The DNA here is from genome assembly GCF_025201925.1 of Gopherus flavomarginatus. Classification (NCBI taxonomy): domain Eukaryota; kingdom Metazoa; phylum Chordata; order Testudines; family Testudinidae; genus Gopherus; species Gopherus flavomarginatus. The sequence goes on from NC_066619.1 coordinate 157,328,455, forward strand.
TGGCTGTAATACTCTGGAAGGATCTTGAGTGATATTTTGCGCTCTCTGATATGATACAGTCTTATTAGTTAAGTTTAGGCTTTAGTATGTGTGTTAGGATTTTATTTTCTGTGTAACCCTTTTGTCATAAACATATAGCTAAGGGTTAATGTCTCTTTCACCTGGAAAGGGGTAACAAACAACACCTGACCAGAGGACCAATCAGGAAACAAGACTTTTTCAAATCTAGGTGGAGGGAAGTTTTGGGTGTGAGTCCTTTGTTCTTGGTCTGTTCTCTTTCTGGGCTCTGAGAGTGACCACAGGAATCTCCAGGCTTTCTAATCTTCTGTTTCCAAGTTGTAAGTACAAGGATAGTAAGACAATAGGTTTATATTTTTTTTTTGTATTTACATATGTGTAGTTGCTGGAATGTGTTAAATTGTATTCTGTTTGGATAAGGCTGTTTATTCATTTTTTCTTTTAAGCAATTGACCCTGTATATTGTCACCTTGATACAGAGAGCATTTTTATGTCTTTTTCTTCCTTTTTATATAAAGCTTTCTTTTTAAGACCTGTTGGATTTTTGTTTAGTGGGGGCTCAAGGGGATTGAGTCTACAGCTCACCAGGGAATTGGTGGGAGGAAGAAGTCAGAGGGAAAGGGAAAATCTCTTTGTGTTAGATTTACTAAGCCTGACTTTGCATACCCTCTGGGTGAGGGGAGAGAGATATTGATCTCTCAGTACTTGTGTTTCAAGGACTTGAAGCAGGGAATCTCCTAGAGTACCCAGGGCGGGGAAATCTGGGAGGAGGTAAAGAGGGGGAAGGGAAGTGGGTTATTTCCCTTTGTGGTGAGACTCAGGGCATCTGAGTCTTGGGGGTTCCCCAGGGAAGGTTTTGGGGAGACCAGAGTGAGCCAGACACTGGAATTCCGGCTGGTGGCAGCGATATCAGATCCAAGCTGGTAATTAAGTTTGGAGGTTTCATGCTAGCTTCTCATGTTCTGAACGCTAAGATTCAGATCTGAGTAGGAGAGTTATGACACCTTTGTTTCCAGTATTTTGTTTGCTATCATTTGACTCTCTTTTCTTCGCCTGATATGTTTTGACCTGCTTTCTCTACAAATAAATCTAAGCACTCTGTGTTAAGTGGAGCTGCATTCTATGGTGAACTGGTAAGGTGTAGTCTGTTCCTTTCCTTTGGGTATAGAGGATCTGAGAATTGTGTGAGCATCCTGTGGCTTAGGGGTTGAACACTCCAGGGAGATGCTTGGAGGACTGAGGCAAGAGAGCATAGGCACCAACTTCTGCTTGTGCCTGGGGGTGCTCGACCCCTCTCTGTCTCCGGCCCCACCCCGACTCTGCCCCCACCCCACCTACATTCCAACCCTTTCCCCAAAGTCCCCGCCCCAGCTCCGTCCTTTTCCTGATCCTATTCCGAATCCTTCCCCAAATCCCCGCCCTGGCCCCGCCTCCTCCCCGAGCGTGCCACATTCCCGCTCCTCCGCCCTCCCTCCTGGAGCTTGCTATGCCACCAAACAGCTGTTTGGCAGCAGCAAGCGCTGGGAGCTAGGTGGAGGAGTGGGGGCATGGCACGCTCAGGGGAGGAGGTGAGGTGGGGTGGGGGGGCATGGAGGGGAGCTTGGCTGCCGGTGGGTGCAGAGCACCCACTAAATTTTCCCCACGGGTGCTCCAGCCCCAGAGCACCCACGGAGTTGGTGCCTATGTGAGAGAGATAGAGAGAGAGTGAGACCTGCAGAGGCCTGGAAAGCAACGTTTGTGTTGCCAGAGGTTGGTGGTGTTGGGGAACTGACCCACAGCAGACACAGGTAAGACTTCCTCCTGTTAAGGCAGTGGTTCTCAAACTTTTGTACTGGTGACCCCTTTCACATAGGAAGCTTCTGAGTGCGACTCCCCAATAAATTAAAAATATTTTTTTATATGTTCAACACCGTTATAAATGCTGGAGGCAAAGCAGGGTTTGGGGTGGAGGTTGACAGCTCACGACCCCCCATGTAATAAACTTGTGACCCCCTGAGGGGTCCCGACCCCCAGTTTAAGAACCCCTGTGTTAAGGGGAGATGATAGCAAAGTGCCTCCCAATCCAGGGGAGTGCCTCCAAAGTACTACAAACTTACACCTAGAAAAGTGACACAGACATGCTGTCGGATGGTGTCTGCTGGAGATATAATTTAGGGAAAGCAGATAATATAGTCATTGGATGCACCAAAATTAAACAAAAGAGAGGAGGCGGCCAAAAAGCTTTAATTCTTCCAGGAGTCATGCTGTCAGGGCTGCAGTTGATGACTCTGTGGGCATGACTGAGTTTTTGCCCTTCCGGAGGGAAAGCATGGACAGAACTAGCCCAGTGCACTATCTGCCTCCTCCACATACTCCATCCCCTAGAGGAAGGATTAATGAGAAACATTGCAAAGTTGATCTTGCAGCATTTTCTGGGCCCTCTGTTCCCATCAGGTAGGTTTTTTTCATGGGACTGTAAATTTTTGGCTCTTGTTATATAATTTTGAATACAATGTACTACAGTATATGGAATTTTCACTCCCATAGTGAAGCACATGTATGCATAGGTAGAAGAAGCATGATTTCTTCAGAAATAGTGTTTTCTTCCATAGAACTCAAAATGTATATGGGTTTTCTTCTTCTGTTTCCATAGCATGGATGACTAAAGATTCTTGGCAAGGAGTATAAGAGATCTGAAACGAAGTTCTGAAGTAGGAAAGGGGAAGAACAAATAATGAAATGTAAATGTATCAGAATTTATGTTAAGCGGTTAGGGGCCATTCAGTGCATAACACACACAGCAGTTCTCCTAAATAGCACACATTGAGCCTCTGATTTAAGCAAGTCTCCTAGACTTTAAGGTCAGAAGGGACCATTATGATCATCTAGTCTGACCTGCACAATGCAGGCCACAGAATCTCACCCACCCACTCCTGTAACAAACCCCTAACCTATGTCTGAGTTATTAAAGTCCTCAAATTGTGGTTTGAAGACCTCAAGCTGCAGAGAATCCTCCAGCAAGGGACCCGTGCCCCATGCTGCAGAGGAAGGCGAAAAACCCCCAGAGCCTCTGCCAATCTGCACTGAAGGAAAATTCCTTCCCGACCCCAAATATGGCGATTAGTTAAACCCTGAGCATGTGAGCAAGACTCCCCAGCCAGCACCCAGGAAAGAATTCTCTGTAGTAACTCAGATCCCACCCTGTCTAACATCCTATCACAGACCATTGGGCATATTTACCTGCTAATAATCAAAGATCAATTAATTGCCAAAATTAGGCTCCCCCATCATACCATCCCCTCCATAAACTTATCAAGCTTAGTCTTGAAGCCAGATGTGTCTTTTGCCCCCACTACTCCCCTGGGAAGGCTGTTCCAGAACTTCATTCCTCTAATTGTTAGAAACCTTCATCTAATTTCAAGTCTAAATTTCTTTGTGTCCAGTTTATAGCCATTTGTTCTTGTGTCCACGTTGCTACTAAGCTTAAATAATTCCTCTCTCTCCCTGATATTTATCCCTCTGATATATTTATAAAGAGCAATCATATCTCCCCTCAGCCTTCATTTGGTTAGGCTAAACAAACCAAGCTCTTTCAGTCTCCTTTCATAAGACAGGTTTTCCATTCTTTGGATCGTCCTAGTAGCCCTTCTCTTTACCTGTTCCAGTTTGAATTCATCCTTCTTAAACACGTGAGACCAGAACTGCACACAGTATTCCAGATGAGGTCTCACCAGTGCCTTGTATAATGGTACTAACATCTCCTTGTCTTTACTGGAAATACCTCACCTGATGCATCCCAAGACCACATTAGCTTATCACATTATCACGGCCATATCACATTAGCGGCTCATAGTCATCCTGTGATCAACCAATACTCCGAGGTCCTTCTCCTCCTCTGTTACTTCCAACTGATGTGTCCCCAGTTTATAACCAAAATTCTTGTTATTAATCCCTAAATGCATGACTGTGCACTTTTCACTATTAAATTTCATCCTATTACTATTACTCCAGTTTACAAGGTCATCCAGATTTTCCTGTATGATATCCCGGTCCTTCTCTGTGTTAGCAATACCTCCCAGCTTTGAGTCATCTGCAAACTTTATTAGCACATTCCCACTTTTTGTGCCAAGGTCAGCAATAAAAAGATTAAAGTCAATCTTGCATGTCCCCATTGTGTTAGCGGAGTGCTTCCTCTGTAGCAGCGCTTGCATCGATGCATGGAGCACTGCACAGAGCACGTAGCTGAGTGGAATTTTGGTTGGGCTTGCAATACCTCATGGGACCAAAACATTGGTGCGGGTGGTTATGGGAACATGGCGTTAGCCTCCCATGATGCACTTACCTTCCTCCTTTTCTCTCCCTCCCTCCCTGAAATCAATGGCAAACAAACCAAGGCTATTTCACACCTTTTTTCGTAAGCCTGGATGCCATAGCACTGTAAGCATGGACTCCGCTTAGCTGTACACTGTTATTGTGAGCATTGCAAACACCTCACACCTTATCCTGCAGTATTTACACTGCCGATACAGAAGCCGCCACATAGAACAGTATGATGCCATGCAAACAGCCTTGCTGGAGGATATAGAGCAGAGCAATTCGCAATTGCTGATGACAGTTATGCATCACCTTGACATGGTCAAGTGCCATTTCTGAGCCCAGGAAACAAGTACTGACTGGTGGGACCGGATTGTTATGCAGCTATGGAATGACCAGCAGTGGCTGCAGAACTTTCGAATGCATAAGGCCACTTTCCAGGAACGGCGTGAAGAGCTTTCCCCAGCCCTGAAGCTGAGTAGTGGTAGATCTGTGGAAACTTGCAATGCCAGACTGCTACCAGTCAGTGAGGCATCAGTTTGGAGAGGGTAAATCTACCAGGGGATCTGTTGTGATCCAAGTTTGCAGGGCCATTAACAGACTTCTGCTAAGAAGGGTAGTGACTCTGGGCAATGTGCAGGACATAGTGGATGGTTTTGCCACGATGGGGTTCCCTAGCTGCAGGGGGGCAATAGACAGAACACATATCCCTATCTTGGCACCAGACCACCTTGTCAAAGACTACATAAACCGAAAGGGCTATATCTCAATAGTGTTGCAAGTGCTAGTGGATCACAGGGGCTGTTTCACCGACATCAACGTGGGATGGTTGGGAAAGGTGCATGAGGTGTGCATCTTTAGGCACACAGGTCTGTTCAGAAAGCTGCAAGCAGGGACTTTCTTTCCAGACTGTAAAATAACCATTGGTGATGTTGAAATGCCAATCGTGATCCTGGGAGACTCAGCCTACCCCTTACTCCCATGCAGGACCGGCGCTAGGGTTTCTCGCGCCCTAGGTGCACGGCCATTTCGCCGCCCCCCGCGCTGATCTCGCGGCTCCAGTGGAGCTGCTGCAGTCATTCCTGCGGAAGGTCTTTTGGCCCGTGGTTCCGGTGGAGCTGCCACCGGCATGCCTGCGGGCTGTCCACCAGAGCCGCACGAGCAGCCGACCGTCCGCCCGCAGGTATGACTGTGGCAGCTCCACCGGAGCCACGGACCAAAGTACACTCCATAGGAATGAGTGTGGCAGCTCCACCGGAGCCGCCTGCCGCCCCCCCCAGCAAAATGCCACCCCCCAAATAATCCTGGTGCCCTAGGCGATCGCCTAGGATACCTAAATGGTAGCGCCGGCCCTGCTCCCACGGCTTATGAAGTCGTACGGGGCAGCCTGGACAGCAATAAGGACTGGTTCAACCATAGGCTGAGCAAGTGTAGAATGGTGGTGGAATGTGCATTTGGACAGTTAAAAGGTCACTGGTATTGTTTGCTTACTAGTTTAGACTTCAGTGAGAGCAGTATCCCCTATTGCCTGCTGTGTGCTTCATAATATCTGTGAAACAAAGGGAGAAGAGTTTCCGCCGGGTTGCGGGTGGGGTTGAGGTTGAGGCAGATTGCCTGGCAGCCAATTTGGAGCAGCCAGACACCAGGGCAATAAGAAGAGCACATCAAGGTGCTCTGTGTCTCCAGGAGGCTTTGAAAACCAGTTTCAGCAATGAGCCAGAGTAATGTGACACTTATCTGTGGTGTTCCTTACCAAACTGTCCCCTCCATTGCATTTTCTCATCTGTAAACTCCACCCCCACTAACCACCATGAGGGAGGGATAGCTCAGTGGTTTGAGCATTGGCCTGCTAAACCCAGGGTTGTGAGTTCAGTCCTTGAGGAGGCCACTTAGGGATCTGGGGCAAAAATCAGTACTTGGTCCTGCTAGTGAAGGCAGGGGGCTGGACTCGATGACCTTTCAAGGTCCCTTCCAGTTCTAGGAGATAGGTATATCTCCTATTATTATTAAAGAGCCTTTTTTCCTCAATCCATTACATTTTATTATGCACACAAGCACACAAGGACAGCAAAGAAAAGTAAAATCACCTGGGGCAAAAGGGCTGATAACACTGTGTGTGTGTGTGAGAGAGACAGAACAAGGACAGCTTGCTTACAGATGTACTGCAGTAACAATCAGCAGTGTGGGAATGGGCACCTTCTGGTCCTTGTACCCTCCTCTGGTGTTGAGTGGAAGGGATACTGAACTCCTGCCTCATAGGACATTTAGGGGAGGAGGATATGGAACTGGGCCATGATGGCAGCAGGTTCAGCATAGGCTGCAGAGGGTCTGTAGCATCCAGCTGCCTTTCTTGAACCTCAACCAGATGCCTCAACATATCAGATTGCTCTTCCTGCGTGGCAAGCTCTTGTTCCCTGCATGCTTTCCTGTCCTCCTTGTCCATGTACAGATTGTCGAACAGTGTAATCCTCCATGCTCTGAGCTCCGTCTTGTCACTCTCGGAGGCATGCATTAACTCACTGAACATGTCCTCCTGAGTCTTCTTTTTCTACTGACTAATCTGGAAAGTCTCTGTCCTGGTGTGGAGGATGCGCTGACAGCCAAGCTTTCAGCTGCAAGGAATGCAAAGAACAAGGGTAGCATTGACAGTGCATACATTGTTTCTGGTGCAAGTTTAATTTTTTTAATAAAGAAATCCACCCCTCAATACACTTCCCTGCAAGTCAAAACATAATCACAACCGCAGGCTATTGCAAGAGTCAGTTTGCTGCTCCAGCCATGGTGAGTAAGGACAAAAGGTCTTGTGCTGCTGCTTTTGTGACTACATCTTTGAGATAAGAGGTTGGAGCTTGAGAAAAGCCCCCTTTCCCCTAGCAACCTGGATGGTGCTTGAGGACAGGCAGCAGTGTAAAGCCCCCCAATAGTTTGCTTTTTTTTACAGAAGTGGCACCGGATTGGAGGGAGAGGAGGAGGAAGACAAACAGGAAGCTGCCACCCTTCCCTCTTTTTTCAATGCTGCTTGCAATACATGGTGATCCCTTCCAACCACAACCATGGCACGTTTGGGAAAGTGTGGCTGTGTGACCCAGATGTCACCAAACGGGTGGTGGATTACTTGTTGAATTGTTTGCTGTTTAAGGGATAGCATTTAAAAATTCCCCCATTTCCCTTAGGTGACCCTATGCAATTTCAGTCTCCTGAGGGTAATAGCGGCAGCAAGGAACCAGATGCTGCAAGCATCTGGGTACAGACCTGGTCTTTGTGCTGCAATGCTGCATGCTGCAATGATGCCGGTAGAGTTAATACTGGAGTGGTGTGGGAAAGTGTCCTACCATGGTGGATGAAATAAGGCAGCCCTTCCCAGAGATGTTCTGCAAAGGATTGCAGTTTATCTCCATGAAAGCTTCGTAGAGATCTCCATGGAGGATTCCTGGGCCATCCCCTTGCACATAAACAGTCTTTTTCTGAGAGCACTCATGGCATAGCTGGAGTGGCCACCGATACCCACTACACCTATTTTTTGTTCAGCTGAAACATAAAAAAAAATAGAATGTAACCCCTACAGTTTGATTGGAAATGTGTACTCACTGAAGGTACCTTCCCCAGCGTCACACTCTGCCATCACCTGGTCCTGTGAGGGGATGGGCTCCAGAGTTAAAAACAGTTTTTGACTGTCGGGGAGAATGGATCCTCTGCTTGCTTGCCTCACATTCTTCTTCTCCACCTCCTCCTCTTCCTCATCAACAATGTCCTCCTCGTTGTTGCTCAAGGTCATCCGGGGCGCCTGGGAGGTATCCACGGAGCGTGGTGGGGTCTCCACTGAGAATCGCATGCAGCTTCTCATAAAAGCGGGCATGTCTGTGGGGCAGAACCAGAACGACTGTTCGCCTCCCTTGTCTTCTGGTATGTTTGCCGAAGCTCCTTTATTTTCATGCGGCGCTACTGCGTGTCCCTGGTGTAGGCCTTCTCCCCCATGTCCTGCGTGATCGTGGCATAGATGTCAGTGTTTCTTCTGCTGGATTGGAGCTCTGCCTGCACAGACTTCTCCCCACACAGCAATAAGATCCAGCACCTCCTGTGTATTACATGCTGGAGTGCATTTGCAGCCTTGAGTCTCCAAGATCAACTGTGCTGGCGAGCTCTTCACACTGATCAAACCTGGAAATGAACACTCAAAGGTTCCCAGGACTTTAACAAGGGAGTGTCTGTTTCCTGCACCTGGCTCCTGTGCAGTGGAGTTGAAAGCACTCTCCAGAGCGGTCACAGCGGAGCACTGTGGAACACCTCCTGGAGGCCAATTTATTTGAATTACACAGTGCAGTGTCTACACTATCCCCAGGTTGACTCGTGGATGTTGAATCAAGCACTATGCCTCTCATGGAGGTGGAGTACAGAAGTTGACTTTCCAGGCCACTTAGGTCGGCGGAAGGAACTCGGTAATGTAGACACATGTTATTAGATTTACTTAACGTGGCTTATGTCAACCTAAGCTTGTAGTGTAGACCAGGCCTAAGCCGAGGAACTTTCTGATGGCTCTAAGTGTTCGTGTCCTTAACTTGTTTACTTTAATACAATATTAAATCCTTTTTGAAATGGGACAGGTGTGTTTTGTGTAACTTTTTACTCTAAGTAACATTAGTTACATTAGAGGAAATGTTTTTGCACCTGGAATGGGCAGGGATAATCTACATTCTCTGCTTAAGAATGAATCAGTCCTGTTTCTTTCTTTTCTACTTTTTAAATTCTGAATAGTTTCAGGAAAGGCCCTGGGAATAAATAAATGAACTGTGTTTAAATAAGTGTTGCAAAATATTTCCCTTTTATAGGGATTGTTTGTTTTTTTTTGCAACAAGTTAATAATCTTCAAGCAGATGAAACCAGAGTACAGGAAATAATTTGTGTATGGATTTCTTCAGTTTGTGATCCACTGGCTTAGATTTCTGATGTGGTGATTTATGTGCATAACACTTTTTTAAAATCTGTTTCCCTTTCTCAGTACTTGGCTCTTCTTTCTCTTTCCTATCTTTTATTCTTTTGAGATCCATTTCTTTTTGGTGCAACTGTGCTGAAGCAGTAATGTTGAAACTTGTAAAATGGCTCTGATTTTCCTTTCATCTTCTCCCTGAATCAGCATCTTCAAAGAGAGCCAAAATTCTGGAACTTTTGTAGCAAAACAAAGGAACAGAGCAACATTCCTCCTCCCAGAGTACATCTGAAGACTTGAGCCTCCTGTGAGAAGACAATGCTGAGCTGAGTCAACCCCATAAGGTGGAGTGAAATGAGAAGAGCAGGCAGGCACTGATGGGCTGGATAGAACATTGTGCTTGGCATACCTCAAAAGGCATTAAACAAGTGACTGTGAAAAGATAGTGGGCCAGATCCTCTGCTTGTGTAAGTCCTCGGCTCTGAAGCAAATGGAGCTACATCAGTTTACACTAGCTGAGGATATGCCCAGAGTGTTTACTTAACCCATAGGCACATGTCTGTGATAGTGGCTGGCTCTCCTGCTGTCAGTTTCTTTTAAGTGCAACTTTTAAGCACACTTGGGCATTGGAAGTTGTAGAGGCTCCTTTCCCCATTGAACTTCTCCCCTTTGGTGCCTTATGCCGGGAGTTCTGGCTGTTTAAACTTTTTTGTATATTGACATTCTTCTCAAAGGGAAGTTGACTCTCATTAGATATGTGTCCTTTCAAGAGCTGGATGCAGCCTGTGCAATACCACTAACCGATGACACCTAAGCCATATGCCATCAAACAGAGGAGCTGATGAGGCTTATGGCATCTGACCTGAGAACCTAGCCTTTTCTGCACATTGGTTAGTGCTGCCTAGCGGAGTAGGGGGTTACATAATGTTTTCATTTGTCTGCCAGATAAACAGTGTCACTCTGTCTAGAGATGCCTACTTTTGGGGGCCATTTGGAACAGGTTAGTGTTTTGGATATGATACGGGGGTTACATACTTCCTTCCCCTGTTTATATTTCTAGGACCTAGTTCTTTCCTCACATACTTTTATGCAATCCTGTGGAAGCTGTGTGTGAAATCTAAGGGAAGATTGGGGCTCATAGGACCGAATCTTTCTCTCACTTACACCTAGGGTGACCAGATGTCCTGATTTTGGGGTCTTTTTCTTATATAGCTCCTATTACCCCCCACCCCGTCCCAGTTTTTCACACTTGCTGTCTGGTCACCCTACTTAAACCCCATGTAGCCTTCCCAAAGTCAAGGAATTTCCTGGGGTGTCAATCAGAAGGTTTTTGCTGACAATGTGTATTATTATTGTATATCTATAGCATGCAGAGGCTTGAGTGGAGATTGGGGGCTCATTGTTCAGGGCTGTGTATAAATACATAGCACAGTCCCAGCCCGTCTGTGCTGCCCTATCTGTACGCAGTCTGGCTTTTTGAGTTCTTCTGGACAGGTGCTAAATCAGTGGTTCTCAACCTATTTACCATTGTGGGCCGCATATGTGGCCCACAGTATGTTATGTGGGCTGCATCCAATACTACCTGTATGGCCCTGAGGCTGTCGCATTGGCCCCAGCTCTGTGCTGATTGGGCCGCAGGTTGAGAACCACTGTGCCAAATCATCACAACTAAACTTGCCGAAGTATCTGACTTTACAGTAATAAAAACTAAAGACAAATAGTGTTGGCAGGCGCAAAACGTACCTCACCATGAGAGGAGGGAGTCAACTCTTTCGATGCATGCACACAGCTCATTCTGTAGGTGTGTAGCTGCTGTGGTTTATTATCTGTAAGTCGTCCAAGAAGAGAACAAATGTACTGTAATTAACTAAATAAAAAGCAGCCCTTTTATATTCTGCCATCATGATTGTTCACTGGAAATTCAGATTTCTCTGCAGTGTCATGAGAAAGGAGTCGGGAGTTGGCCTAACTGCCTTTGAAAAGCTCACCCTAAGTTCTTTTTTGGAGACTCTCTGAACAGAAAACTATGCCACTTTGATTTTTATCAGCCACTCTATATTAACCCAGTGTTTATTTTTTGTCAGGCTGTGAAAATTCTAGTTGGTGAAGCTCTTCCACTGAAACACCATCTAGGTATGTGCTGGGAAAAGAAAAATAGGGGAGACAGCTACCAGTGTTGCCACTACAGCCTTGAGTTCTGCTGTCTCTTTAGCTTTCCCTGCAGAAGTGGCTCATCTGTACGTAGCACCACTTGCTGTATCTGGAAGTGCTATATTTGGACTTGGGGCAGCAATTCCTTTCATTGAATGGAAGATGGTTCTCTTACCGGGTGGAATCTTTTCAGCACGGTAGATTAGTGAGACAGGCAAATGAACTAGAAGCAGCATTGGTAATGGATGAGCCGTTGTTGGCAGAGGTGTGCAGGACTCCAGCGGCCTGTTCTTGAGAGGTGCTGAGCAGCCTCAAATCTCACTGAAGTGAATGGGAGCTGTGGTAGCTCAGCACCTGTAGGGCTCAGGCCCTTCAGTAATTACAATTTCAAAACATTCCCTCCCAGCTCGATGTTCCTACACCTACTAATTCTGAATGAAATATTTCCTTTTACAATCCAATCCTGTGAGCTGCTGAAAGCCCTCAACTTCAATTGAAGTAGGTGCAGCACTACGCAGATTCGGGCTCATAGTGAGGGAATTTTGTTTGATAGAAATTCCGATTGCTCATTTGAATTGTTTTTGGTCATGTTGTGTGACTCTCTAATTCTGAGACACCTGAAGCCCAGTCCCAGGGTAAATACTAATATTGCATTTTAAAGGAGTGGGGTGTGTCTGCGTCTGTGTGGTCGGACGCAGGTTAGCTGCTTTTTGGAATCGATCTAGTTTCGGTGTCACTTTCCCAATGGAGACATTGAGTAAACGGGGGTAGTGAATCTTGGGTTTCGGCAGTCTTCTACACACTTACTAGAAGAGTGCGAATTACAGAAACCACGAATTGCACTATACTGCCTACCTAGCCAAAATTAGATTAAATTTAATGTCATGTTTTCCTTGCAGTGGGATATCACTCTTACTACTATGCAATTTAAATAGCAAAATAATAATTCATTTTAGGATCTGATTTCTCCTCTGCTCCTAATTCATTCAGTTCCGGAGTTTCATGCAGGATGAAATTTATATATTTTTGGGTTATGGTGCAGAACACTGACTAGAAAGGCGTCTGTGCACACAATCCCTCCCCCCAGTTTAACACATCTGTAACTAGTTAAATTTAGCTTCTTTTGGGTTCTTAACTATACAGTATCTCTGTGTAATGGACAATATGGAATATTTTATGTAGACCTAAAATTAAGGCGGGTCCCCACATCCCGTACCCCAAAGTTCAAAGTGGGGAAGAAACCCTAACAAAGGAATATCTGAGAATTGTATCAGAACAATTTAAATAGAACAGAGTGGGAAATGATTTTCCTATCCCACAAAATATTTGAGATTTCAAAATTTTTCCCATTCTGCATCAGGATGAAACTAAGACCTTATGAAACGTTTTGTGTTTGTTTAAAACCCCCCCCCAGGAGAGCAGGTCACCCCAGAATAACTGTAATAGGGTGATTGTCCCCTATTGGATAGTAAGGATTAGTGACAAGGTAACACTTTAAGTCCTGGGACCTCCTGAGAAAGACAGAGCTAGGTGTTGGGAAAGCAGAAGATGGTCCCAGGAGAAGATGGTCCTGGGGCAGCGGGGAAACCCAGGCTACTCTTTCTTTAAGGACTGAGGACTGAGGACCAGGAGCTTGATAGAGTGGGTGGGGCACTTTCCCCCACCCCCAGCCAGTCGGGACCAGCTCCGGGAAGACTATATATACCATCTCTTCCTGCAGAACAAGAGGGAAAGTCACCCTGAGGGTAAGAGGGAAAGGACTGAATGGGGAAAAGGGACAGCTGGAGAAGAAGCTGGCTGAGGCTCCGCAGCAGGCCTAAATTACAACTCCAGCTCTGAGGAGGAGATCTGGAGCAGAGAGCAGACTCCTGGGGAGCAGAAGACTACTCCAGCCAGGTAGGTCTGGGAAGGATGAAATTTGGACTCTGAGGGCTTTATTTTGATTGGGACAATTTATGATGAAAAAACCAGGATATTATTGAAAGAAAAGAGCCTGTGTGGAGTTTGTAAAGAGTCCAAGGTGGGAAATTGAGGCAGAGTGTGGATGAGCTGCCTTGGCCAGTAGGGGATGCTACAGACCAGGCACATCTTTTGACAGTAACCCAGTGATTATTGGACTTGCACCTGGCTGAGTCTCCCACAGATTGGGTGAGTGCCCTGATCATCGGTCTATTCTGAGGTGGGGTATGCTTTGTCTTCCTTGATGTCTCCCTTAAGTTTTATCAGAACTGACATGTGTCCACAAAATTTTCAGTTTTGATAAATCAGCAGTTTCTGACAGTTTAATCAGAAGATTCCCAACTTACTCTACAATTAAAATAATGCCTATTAAGTGGAATTAGGGCAGTGGGAGATAACATTCCAGACTCTCAGAAGGACAATAGTTGCATGTGGCTTGAATTTGTGGTTTGTTTTACTTACTAATCGTTGTTGCTTCTGGTTGTAGATTTATAAATGGGACCTGATTCCAATCGCACTGGTATGAATCCATTGACTGCACTAAAGTTACTCCTGGTTTTCAGTAGAGATCAGAGTTGGGCCCACAGTGTTTGTTCCTGAAATTGCCCCTAGAGATCCCCTCTCTCAGAATTGCATGTGACCAGAACCATTAAAATATGTTGTTAGCCTAATTAGATTTGAGTCCAACATCTGTGCATTAGAATGCTGAGACCATGTCTGTTAAGAGAGACAGATCTTGTCCTGTCAATTACTGTTTGTTCTGCCTGTTGGGCTCTCGACTAGATGCTTCTGCTTCATTTCTTTCTGTGGTGTGAGGTTTAGTTGTAAATACTTCTAACCTTTTTTTGGCATGGTGCGTATGTTACAGCTGTAATGCTTGAGAAAGCACTTATTGTATATCTCCATCTTTAGTGGGGTAGAGCTTTCCAAAAAGAGAGAAGAAATTACCCTTTGAGCTAAAGCTTCTTCTCATGCTTGTTTTTAGCCCAGAGGAACCTTTTTTAATGAGGGTGGCTAATTAATGGCACTCTTTGATCACCAGTTATGGAACAAGATGCTTCTAGCCTTGGACATTTTGCCAGATATCTTCCTAGAAACGATCCTTTAATTGACTAGCCTGTATTTTTATCTAGTAAGTCATATACTGAGGTGGTTATAATTTAAAACAAACAATAAAGCTATGATTTTTTTAACCCTTAAAGCACTCAGACATAAGAGTATAAGGTGAAGTACAATAGCTAAGTTAACTCAACTGCTGTCCCTTTTCCTCTTCACAGCCACTTCCTTGGCTCCCTCTCTGCCCTAGTCTATCCCATTCTCCCCTCCTACCTCAGAGCCCTCCCCTGTGACAAGCTACAGAGGCCTCCCTGATGCTCCCCCCTTGCCAGAATACCTTGTCTTGGCCACAGATGTGCCTCATTGCTCGTAGCTATCCTGGGATCTTTACCAACATCTCTCCATCCCCCTAACCCGTCCTGGGGTTCCCCTCCACATGGTACCTCTTTACTGCTTCAGAGTATGAGAGATGGATTAGAAGTGGTAGTCCAGAAGATGCTCTTTTTATTGAGTATGTATGCATGCTGGCATTGGGCTGTGGAGCCCATTTGAGGGTGGGGTTCCAGATAAGCACCTAAGCTTTAAATGCTGCTCTGAATCTTCTGATGTTATCTCTGCTTCTAGTGATAGTTGATCAACATGTCATGGGAGTCATGATCTTATGGCTAAAATGTTACTCAGTGTCCTAATCACAGGACAGCTATTGGAGACATTATAGGAACAAACCAAAGAAATCATTGTGATCAGTTGTCACTAAACACTGTAATCTGTCAAAGAAAACTGAAATCTATGCTTGTTTTGATGAACACTGACTGCATGCACTGCACAAACAATGAGATTTAACTAGTTTTGCAGTGGTCCTAGGTCTCGGAGTTAGTGATCGCACAAGGCAATGTTCAATGATGAAACAATTTTTGGTAAATGATAGAAGTATCATTTTTAGCTATAATGCTCACATATAATGCCCAAAACTATAATAATTCATGCAGAAGCCAATTATGTCATATTATGTCACATTGCGCCAAGTTTCAGGAAGAGATGGACTACACACACATGTGCCTTCTTGTTCAGTGTAGGCTGTTGAACATGTTTCCACGAACACTTATGTGGTAGCCTTAAATACATGTACAATGAGTCAACTTTTCATGTGTTCTTATTTTTGAGATTACATATGTGCTGCCAATATGGCCATGCACATCTGCATGCATTTGGCCACTTGCCTAGGAAAATCTACTGTCCTGATTAACTATGAAAATCTAACCTTGAGTGTTTCCTATAATGGAAAATATGTATTTTGTTAATGTTTTGCTGTTTTTTATTATTAAGATGTGTGTTAAAGGGAGAACATAATTTTAAACTGTAGGTAACAGGCCAGACCCTGGTACCCATTGTAGCTTGTTGCTTGCTCTGGTGTAAAGGAGCTATCAAGTTGGCTTATCTAGCTATCTGGGGACTCTTCTGGCATAGGGAGATCCTCCACATGGCTGGCACTACACTACCTCCTTCAGAGGCAGTGTCTTGCTGAGGGCAATGGGAAGGGGTTCCTGGTTGGAATAGTGCTGCACCCCAAACTCTGGCTTCTTGGGATCATAGGTAGCTGGAAGTAATGCATCTTAGCGCAGCTCTTAAGGCTTGTGGGTAACTCTTCTCCACCAAAGAGTTAGAAATTAAAGAGGAACGATCATAGTGACTCACTCATTCTTTGGCCTGAAATCACCCACTCCTTCCCTAGAGTCTGTGGTTCTCAGATGGCCAGTGATAGGAAAAGCAGGAAGAAAACGTAAGCATCAGTAGCAGAAAATATGAACAGCTTTTGACACATGGAGTTCTTGAGACTCAATGCCCTGGCTGTCATGGCTGCTGCTGAATCAGGCTGGGCTGAATTATTCCTGTGCTATCTGGAATGCCTCTATTCAGCTGCAGAATCCAATACCTTCTGCTGTTCAGATCTATCACGAGGAAGTAAAAGGAAACACAAATCTTATGGCACATTTATACTGCAATCATGGGGCAAGACTGTCGTTTGAATAGATGTGACTGAGCTAGCATACCCAATGATTGCAGTATAGAAATAAACTTATATTTGGCATGGATGCTGCTTCAGCATACAATAATACTCTCAGAAGGCAGGAATATCCCTGAACGACGACGACAACAAAAAAGAACCAAGAAGGAAAGAAGTAAGCCAGTATGGCTAAATGGCAAAGTTCAAGACGTTATCTGAGCCAAAGAGAGATCCTCCAAAATTTGGAAATCTTATGTTAGTGAAGCCAAGAGCTCAAAGTACTGCAGGAAATATATAATGGGGGAAATTAAGAGGGCTAATATGGATTAGGAAGTGAATAGCTAAAAGGCATAGCAACAAGCAATTGTGTATGTACATCAGAAGCAGGGAGCCTGTGAAAGAATCCATTGAATCACCAGAGGTTAAAGCAGGCAATTAGGGAAGATAAAGACATTGGTGAGAAGCTAAATGAGTTCTTTGCTTCAGTCTTCACTACAGATGACACTGGGGAGATACCTCACCTTTGCTACCAGAAGAGAGCAGGCATTGTCGGAAACTGAGGAGTTGGAAGAAAGTGATAAAAATTACAAAGCAATAAATCAGCAGGCCCAGCTGATGGACCCTCCCATCAAAGAGTTCTCCTGGAAATAAAGAATGAAGCAACTGAGCTGCTAGCAAAAATATGCAATTGCTTATTAAAATCAGCTACTATCTTGGGTAACTGGAGGGTGGTAAATATAAATATTTAAAAAACAGCTTGAGGGTGATTTAGGAAATTACAGACCAGTAAGCCTTACATCTGTACCTGGTAAGGTGCTCAAAACAATCACAAATCGACTAACAAAACACCAGGATGATCATGATATGATAGGATCTAACAAGCAAAGTTTCTGTAAAGGAAAATCATGTCTCACTAATTTCTCAGAATTCTTTGAACATGTCAGTAAAATAGAGGATGAGGGGAAGATAGTTTGACATAATTTACTAAGACTTTTTAAAAAGGCCTTTGACAAAGGTCCTTCAGAAAAGGTAACTAAAGAATCTGAGTAGTCTTGGGGATCAAACTGACTTATCCCCACCTCCCCAGGAAATTGTAGAAATAAATAGTCAGTTTTCATTTTGGTAAAAGGTGAACAGCAGGAGGCCTCAGGGCTCCATATTGAATTGGTGCTAAATGTTTTTCAATGATTTGGAAAGTGATATAACAAAATTATTTAGATTAGTCAAGTGCTGAGAAGACTGTGAGGGGCTTGGTTAATATACTGGAGGATGAAATTCAGTGTTGATAAATAGAAGGCTAAAGCATATAGGAGGGGAAATTTTGAATGACTAATATACCTTGCAGGGCTCCAAATTAACAATATCAATTGAGGGATGCCTGAGGGGGAGGAAGGGGGGCGGTGAAGGAGCATTACTGTGGACAGCTAAACTAAGACCTCTGTTCAGTGCAGCTGTGGTCAAAAAACCAAAATGTTATGGCCTTTAAAGAACAAGGTGGAAAATAATGCAGAAAATGTTGTAATGCCATTATAGAAATCAAGGATTCACCCTCGTGGAATACCGTATTCAATACTTGTCACCCCATATCAGGAAGGAACTCAAAGGGATTTAGAGAAGGATGGTGAGAGATTTTCCATTCTCCTACTCCATTCTCTTGTGCAGAGAGATTTGAAAGATTGGGACTGTTTTACCTTGGAAAGGAGATGAACAAGAGGTTATGTGATAAAAGTATATAATGAATGGTCTAGAGAGGGTCGATCAGGAGATTCTGTTCTCTTTATCTCATAGTACAAGAACAATGGGACATTCAGGGACATTCAGTGAAACTGTGGTGGCAAATTCGAAACTGATTGAAATAAAATAAACCCTGAACTTTTTAGCAGCACATGTAATTGCTGTGGAACTCATTGTTGTCACCACTATCGTGCCAACTCCGAAAGTGACACGGCTTCCTTGCAGATCAAGGGCCACCTGAACTATCTCTAAGTAGGTTCTTAAAGTGATCTGTACACTTGCCACCAACATGCAGGATACCAGAATGGCCCTTTCACATGGTTTAAATGGTCATTTTTTGCCTAAGCAGCAGAGAAACTCCAGGCTGTTTCAGCTACAAGGACAATTGACCAAATCATTGCAGGTGGTTGGCTTCAGTATAAACAACCTCATGACACAAATGTATTGACACTGGAGGGCAATTCATTGCCACAGGATGCTATTAAGGTCAAGAATTAAGCAAAATTCCAAAGAGAACCTTGTTTTTTTATGAGGATAACAAGAATGACATACTGCATTTCCTGCAATTGCTGTCAGTCAGGTATGCAATGCCTGGGTATGTGTATGTCCAGGGAGATCTGTGGATCTGACTGGAAACAAATAGGTTATTTTTCTTTTCTATTTATTCCTCAGCCCCTGAGCTCTTTGTAGGTATTATTGTGCATGGTTCTCTTCTCTGACTGGTGCTAGCTTTGTGCTGAGTTAAAGCTGCAGAGGGGGCTCTGTAATCCAGGAGTTGCAAATTAGGCATACTCAGAGCATTTTTTTCTATTTATTTTCCTCCCTCCATGTTTTCTTTCTGCAGTGTAAAGATGTAGATATGAAGCATTTTGGCTGTTTTACTGAAATAAGGCAAAATTGAGCATGTGAAGACACCAGGTGTGAATATGTACCTGTTACTGGAAGAGCAAAATTTCTCTCATATCCACTAGTGGCTGTGAAGGTTCTGAAATCTCTCTGTAGTTTACCAGTACTGCAAATAAGGAAGCAGTGTGGGCTCTACGGTTTATAATTTGAGTCAAAGCAAATAAGAGGCTCAGTATGGAGTCCAAGCGAATGATTTTGTAGATGCTGTGTCCCACAGTCACACTTGGCTTGCTAAAATTCCAGCTTTTACTTGAGTTACTGGAATTTTGTCACAGGCGTCTTCCAAGACAGGTACTTGGCAGGCAGTCTGTGTCAACTTCAGTCTCGTTACTCATTTCCTATTCTCACAAGCTCACTGCTGCATTTATGGGCTCTGTGAATGTAAATATACTATGTATCAGATGCGCGTTCTTGGCCATCTGCTGTTACTGTCATTTATCAAACTATCTTTGGCCTTCAAGAAATGTCACAATTTTGAAATCCATGGAATTGTGTGAATTTAACATCGCTGGCACCTAATAGAAAACTCAAAGATGCTGATGGATGTTTTCATTTGGGGAAATATGTGAACAAATCTTAATCTGCCCTGTTATGACATAAATTTAAAAAAAAAGGGGGTGGGGAGGGAAAGAAGGTCAGAGGGACCCATTCTGATCCTCTAGACTGATGTCCTGTATCACATAGGCCATAGGACTTTCCCAGTGCTTAATTTGTAATGGAAGATGTGCTGGGGCTCAAGCAATTTTTTTACATTCATAACTAATGCAGCAAGCCCGGAGGTGCCAGGGATCAGCCCTGGCAAGCGCTGGCACAAATTAAGCACTGGACTTTGCTGTATTAACTCATAGTGTTCAACAAATCATTAAATTAGCACCTTAGATTTCATCTTATTGTTTGGGTGCTCTAGTTTCACTCTAATTTTTACTCTTTACATTCAGGTGTTTGCATCTTTATTTTACAAAACTATGCAGATTTTTTTTGCACTTAGATTAAAGTGTTCCCATTCATTTTTTAAAAAGAAAAAGTTTAACCTATATTTGTATCCTGTTAGTCCTTGCCTACACAACAGTCTGGCATTAGATGGTTATATATACATATATAAATCCATGGCATTAGATAGGCTCCTGTGAACATGCAAATGTAAGAGTCTGGGACCACCTTTTAGCTCCATGCAGGAATCTTCAGGGCACATCTTCAGCAGGAGTTCCTTCTCCTTCCCTCCCAAACACTCGTCTTCACAAGTTACTGTAACAGGAAGAGAGAGCAACTGATTCAGCAATTCTGGTGTTCAGTCTTGGGACATACTGCTGCTTTTCTGTTCTCTGGGTTCACATGACTTAGTGTGCACTTTGTGCTTCAAAAAGAGGTGAGGTTTTAATTCATCAGTGGTGGGGTCCCAGCAGAGAAGTTGCAACATCTTTTGTGCCTTGTAATAAAATATTACAACTCAGGGGGAAGATGTATGAATCTAATTTCCCACACACCAGGCTGAAAATGTACCCCATTCTCTCTGATGGTTAGAGAGACAGTATTTTATTATTGGCAGCATGTTGTTTCTATAGTACCATATATATGCATGGCATTTTATAGACCAAAGTGTCTGCTCAGCAGAATTCCCAATCTGTAGCCCAGATCTCTTTAAAAAAAATGTGCTGTTGAAATAAACTGTGAATCTAAGTCACTGTTTCCTTCCCAACTTTGCTCAAACGGTGCTGCAGCTACATGCTGCCCCTTCTTCGGACTAGTGGTGAAGTCACAATCTAGGTCTTATTAAAGAAATGATTTACTATGTGTTTCAAGTGAATTTTTTATTACTGTCACATGGGAACCAAACACAAAATTGGAATTCACCTGAATCCTGGAGAAGTTTGGAATCAGACCTGCATCAGACCTTTACAGCCCACTCCCATCTCTTAAACCCAGTCACTGCATTTCCAGGAACAATTTATAAACTGGTAATTATTTACACTAAATTGTAAATGTATTTATTTTAGGCAAAACCAGCAATACCTCACTAATTTCAGTGAAACTATTTAATCCATGTTTAGGGTTGCACTTTTCGAGAATGCATTGGTTTTGATAGGGGAAAAAAAAACTTTTTACACAGCGCATGGATTTCTCCCTAAATGTTTGGTTTCAAAAATCTTGCCCCAAACTTGCTCAGTTAGAATTCTATGCTGGACAGCCAATATAACCTCCATATGGTTTCAACAGTTAACAATAACAAAGAATGTATTTTTGTAACTGTAATAGTCAAATATCCAATGGAGTATTTCCCTGGTCATAATGACTGTGGTATATCTGTGTTGTGACTGAAGATCTAAAAAAAGGGAAATAAAAACAACCCAGGAAACTACAGACCAGTTAGTTTAACTTCTGTGCCAGGGAAGATAATGGAGCAAGTAATTAAAGAAATCATCTGCAAACACTTGGAAGGTGGTAAGGTGATAGGGAATAGCCAGCATGGATTTGTAAAGAACAAATTGTGTCAAACTAATGATAGCATTCTTTGATAGGATAACGAGCCTTGTGGATAAGGGAGAAGCGGTGGATGTGATATACCTAGACTTTAGTAAGGCATTTGATACGGTCTCGCATGATATTCTTATAGATAAACTAGGAAAGTACAATTTAGATGGGGCTACTATAAGCTGGGTGCATAACTGGCTGGATAACCGTACTCAGAGAGTAGTTATTAATGGCTCCCAATCCTGCTGGAAAGGTATAACAAGTGGGGTTCCACAGGGGTCTGTTTTGGGACCAGCTCTGTTAAATATCTTCATCAACGATTTAGATGTTGGCATAGAAAGTACGTTTGTTAAGTTTGCGGATGATACCAAATTGGGAGGGATTGCAACTGCTTTGGAG
This sequence comes from Gopherus flavomarginatus, assembly GCF_025201925.1. Taxonomy (NCBI): domain Eukaryota; kingdom Metazoa; phylum Chordata; order Testudines; family Testudinidae; genus Gopherus; species Gopherus flavomarginatus. The sequence goes on from NC_066619.1 coordinate 157,350,369, forward strand.
GACAGGGTCAAAATTCAAAATGATCTGGACAAATTGGAGAAGTGGTCTGAGGTAAACAGGATGAAGTTCCATAAAGATAAATGCAAAGTGCTCCACCTAGGAAGGAACAATCAGTTTCACACATACAGAATGGGAAGAGACTGTCTAGGAAGGAGTATGGCAGAAAGAGATCTGGGGTCATAGTGGACCACAAGCTTAATATGAGTCAACAGTGTGATACTGTTGCAAAAAAAGCAAACGTGATTCTGGGATGCATTAACAGGTGTGTTGTAAACAAGACACGAGAAGTCATTCTTCTGCTCTACTCTGCACTGGTTAGGCCTCAACTGGAGTATTGTGTCCAGTTCTGGGCACCACATTTCAAGAAAGATGTGGAGAAATTGGAGAAGGTCCAGGGAAGAGCAACAAGAATGATTAAAGGTCTTGAGAGCATGACCTATGAAGGAAGGCTGAAGGAATTGGGTTTGTTTAGTTTGGAAAAGAGAAGACTGAGAGGGGACATGATAGCAGTTTTCAGGTATCTAAAAGGGTGTCATCAGGAGGAGGGAGAAAACTTGTTCACCTTAGCCTCCAATGATAGAAGAAGCAGCAATGGGCTTAAACTGCAGCAAGGGAGATTTAGGTTGGACATTAGGAAAAAGTTCCTAACTGTCAGGGTAGTTAAACACTGGAATAGATTGCCTAGGGAAGTTGTGGAATCTCCATCTCTGGAGATATTTAAGAGTAGGTTAGATAAATGTCTTTTAGAGATGGTCTAGACAGTATTTGGTCCTGCCATGAGGGCAGGGGACTGGACTCGATGACCTCTTGAGGTCCCTTCCAGTCCTAGAGTCTATGAGTCTATGGTCCACTCCGAGGCACAGTCATATTCTTGAATGCCATATATAAGAATCAGATGCATAGGAAGAAAATACAGGGGCACGAGTGTGCTAAAGTTAGGCTGCCTTCAAAGCCACAGCCTTCAATAAAGGGCAGTATGTAGTTGCACTGCCCTTGTGGGCATTTGGGGAAGGGGACAGAGGGACACAATCCCTCCGCAAGCTTCCCAGTGCTCTGCAGGTGTATGAAGGCTGTACCAGCCCATAGAGAATGTTGCAAGGAATGGGAAGGCTGGGTCGTAGTCTGACCTCCCCCCTCTCTCCCTCTCATCCTTTTTGGGGTGATATGTACCCTCAGGGGTCCAGGGAGGCATGTGGTCCCTGAGGTAGCATGAATGCAGGGATCACAATTGTGTTTGGCCCTCTACACATCTGTACTTCACACAAGATCATGTAACAATTGGGTCCTAACTACATGTGCTAAGTGACTGAGTATGCTAAATAAATACCCTATAAATAAGTTCCTTACCTTGATTGGAAGCACTTTGAGATCTACTAATGAAAAGTGCTAGATAAGAGCTGCATATTATAATGTTACTCGTGGTGACCCATGACTCTGCCATTCATGTTCATAGATTTTTATAAGTGCTGTGTGGACTGTGTGTGTTGTGCTGAGGGATTTTTGTATAGATTTTTGCAGGTGGCAAAGGGCAGGTATTTGCGGTGAGGGGCATTGTGTGTTTGGGGTTATTGTGTGTACTGGTTGTGTTGCTGTGTGGGTGGTTTTGAAGATCTAGGCAGCTGGGCCAAATAATCCACCATTTATGCAATCTTCTTCATACAACCAGTGAAATGATTGAGTGCAAATTAGGTATAGAGTAAGGATGATGACTGGTGGAGTTACCTGATATCACCGTGGTCTGGGACTCTTGGCATGGCATAGATACATGCCCTGCTGTCATACAGATGGAATTAATAGTCAAAATGGCTCAGAACTTAGAAATTGGATGGTAACAGGATGTGAATCCTAGTAATGACTGAACCTGGTGATCTTCTGAACAAAGAGAGCTCTCAGCCATGCTTGTAACTGTTTTCATCACTTCACACTGACTCAGACATTGTAGGCTTCAGAGTGACAATTCTGGAATCTTAATAAATAGATAACAAGGGGTTGGAGGTTTCCCTTGCTGACTGAGGAAGAAATTCAAAGCCACTGTTAACCAAACCAGGTTTTACGGGGCTTAGCTATGAAATGAGTCTGTCACACCATGGGATGTGTGTCCTTCAAAGATTACATATCTTCTCACAGAAAAGAGCAACAGGGGTTTACCCACAATACGCCTCCAATTAGAGAACCCTCTCCTCCCCACTGCTGCCACAGTAGACGCTTATTGGAAAGCATTGCACTGGTGGCTGTGTGAACCAGTCAAGAATGCAGGAGGCAAATAGCTCATTTACAGTGAACAGCACTGCAACTCCTTGGTGTAGGGAGGCAGGAATTATAGATTCATTGTCCTAGGCAACCGGCAAACCTTCAAATACCGACTTTATATAATTATAGTATTATCTGTAACCTTGATCTATTTGTTCCCAGTTAGTAGTTTAAAAATAAGGCATAAAACTAAACTGACTTCTTTAAGGTTTGAGCCTCCAGGGCGGTTACAGATAATTCAGGTTACGGGAGGACTCAGAATGACACAATGAGTAATAGAATTAAAGACTATTTAATATAAAATAGTTACACAAACAGGAATTACAGTATAACCGCACACTGCATTGATACTCACATTCTAAGACGAAATGGTGCATTCAGGGGTGATCAGACCCTGAATGAGGGGAATAGGTGTAATCCTTTCTCTAATGGTACCTTCATGGTGGATGGGTGCACCTATCTAAAATCCATGTACTGCTCTTTTATAATCAATTATAATAATGCCCCTCAATTAATTAGCATCAAATCCACCTTTTTGCCATAATAATTTTCTACTTTCTCATTGGCTATTTAACATTAAGCATATTAATTAGCATCTGTGAGCTATCAATAAAGATAGCATTTTCCAAAACATTAGCGTTTTATCTAAAACATTTGTAAACATATTTTGGTCCTAATGCATTTTTACAGAATGACCAGGAGTTATACCCTAATTTATCTCCAACTTGCATCTGAACTGTTTCACTTATTTAATCCGTAATTCGACCTCACTATTGCCAAGCCCATATTTAGGCCCAACAATCTATTCTTTACTCACATTTCAATTTTACATAAACAAATATCACTTTTGTAGGCTATGGCAATGGTTCTGAACCCCCCTGGTGGTACGCAGAGGTCTTTCAGGCGGTACATGAACTCATCTAGATATTTGTCTAGTTTTACAACAGGCTACATAAAAAGCACTAGTTAAGACAGTACAAACTAAAATTTCATACAGACAAAATGAGAACGTAAGCAATTTTTCAGTAATGGTGTGCAGTAACACTTTTGTATTTTTATATCTGATTTTGTAAGCGAGTAGTTTTAACTGAGGTGAAACTTGGGGTACGGAAGACAAATCAGACTCCAGAAAGGGGTACAGTAGTTTGGAAAAGTTGAGAACCACTTGGCTATGGTATCCACTGGCTTTTGTGGATCTGCAAATATCTTCTGCTGGATCAAGCCTTAAAGTCTTGAACACTAATAAAAACTTAGAAACAATGTAACTTTCCTACACTGAGCTATTTTGCCTTGCACAATGAGTTCTTCATCGAGTGCTTGCTCATATCCATTCCAGTTAGGTGTGTGCGCACCGCGTGCACGTTCGTTGGAAGATTTTTACCCTAGCAACACTCGGTGGGTTGGCTGGGCGCCCCCTGGAGTGGCGCCGCCATGGCGCCGGATATATACCCCTGCTGACCCAACCGCCCCTCAGTTCCTTCTTACCGCCCGTGTCGGTTGTTGGAACAGTGGAGTGCGGTTTTACTGACCTCCACCTCCCTAGCTACTCGTAGTTCTCTAGTTATTTTGTTGTGTATATAGTTCAAAGTTATATAGTTATAGTTAATTTATATTGTTCATAGTTAGTGTATAGTTAAGAGGCGTTCAGGGATTAGCCCCGTCCCCGCACCCAATGCCGGAGCCCATGCCCGGTTCACTGGGTTTCAAACCATGCTCGGCCTGTCATAAGCCGACACCGGCAGGAGATCCACACGACTCCTGCCTTAAGTGCCTTGGGGAATCTCACCTGATCAATAAGTGTCGCATTCGCAAGGCTTTTAAGCCGAGAACAAAAAAGGAGCGGGACTTACCGCTAAAGCAGCTCCTCATGGAGGCGGCTCTTACCCCTCCGCCTTCGGCACTGAGCGCTGGTCAGTTGGCGGGCAGAAGCACCTCCTCGGCACCAAGCCACGCTGGTACTGCCAAGGCCTCTTGGCACTGAAGTCGACTCGGCACCACTCCCTCTCCCTGAGGTTGAGAAAGCCTAAGACTCCTGCTGCTTCCGTGCCACCTGCACCACAGCCAGAGAGCTCGTCTAAGTCGGATCGCCTGGCACCGACACCTGCCGCGGCACCGATGACGTCAGCACCATCGATTCTGGTCCCACGAGGGCCGTCGAGTCCAGTGCCTGTCAGCTCCCCAGCGCGAGCTGTGGTTGAGCTTACTATTCCATCCATGCTGGAGACATTCTCAGCGGCAAGGGATCTGATTGCCATGACAGAGTTGACGCTGCCTCAACCCCCGGCACCGCCGGTGCAGGTAATACAGTCTATCGGCAAGCCTGCCTCGATAAGACCATCCTCTGTCAGCACAGCAGAGCAGCATCATTCATGATCACAGTCCCGCAGACGTTCCAGGTCCCGTCGGCGCTCCCGATGCTGCTCACAGTCCCGGTTCCGTTCTCTTCCTCGGTACCAGTTGCACTCGCGGCACCAGTCGGTATCCTGTTTGCCGGCCCGCTACTCTCGGCACTGTTCCAGCTCCAGGCACCGTGACTCCCGTAGCCACTCCCGACGTCGAGCCTAGAGATCTCGTTGACCTCCAGGCACTGCTCCGGTCACAGGTCCCGATCTCGTTCCCGGTACTGGTATGCCTCCCGGTCCTGCTCCCTAGTGCTGAGTAGGGCAAGGTCCGCTAGAGACAGAGACTCTGCCCAGGGCTTTTCAGCACCTCCATGGCCATCCAGACATGCATCAGTGTCGTCCCACATGGACAGCTGTTATGCTCAGGATCGCGATTCTGATGTGCCCACTAGAGTCTTCCAAGAGACCCAGGCCCAGGCCCAAGGACCCCATCAGTGGACACCAGGCCCAAGGCATACCAGTAGTTCTGTCCTGCTCTGTCTCATCAGAGCACCAAGTGCCAGAGGCAATGGTTAGCCGTCCCCCTCCGACTGCTGCGGAGGAAGCCCCAGTTCACCCACTGGCTCCCCGGTTCCTCTGGAGCAGGAGATCGCCCAAGAGCAACAGGCCACCCAGGACCCGCTCGTCGCCGGCATCTCCTCTTTGTCTTCTCCAGATGAGGCAGTGGCAGGAACATCCTCCTCGGGCCCTCCTCCAATTGACCTGATAGTCCATCAGGACCTCCTAAGGAGAGTAGCACTCAATATGAACCTCCAGGTGGAGGAGGTCCCGGAGGCAGAGGACCCGGTAGTGGGCATTCTATCGACGGATGCCCCCACTAGAGTGGCCCTACCGTTTATTCGGACCATCCAGGCGACTGCCGGTACTAAATGGCAGTCCTCAGCCTCTATCCCTCCTGCGGCCAGGGGAGTCGAGCGTAAATATATGGTGCTCTCTAAAAGGTATGAGTACTTGTATGTCCATCCTCCTCCCTGCTCACTAGTCGTCCAGTCCATTAATGAGAGGGAACGCCATGGCCAGCAGGTGCCAGCCCCGAAATCGAAGGAGGCTAGGCGAATGGACCTACTCGGTCGCAAGGTGTACTCGGCAGGGGCCCTACAGCTCCGGGTGGCAAATCAACAAGCCTTGCTTAGCCGCTATAATTATAACACCTGGGTGGCGGTGGGTAAGTTTACGGAGCTTCTCCCTCAAGACTCCCGCCAAGAGTTCTCTGCCCTCTTGGAGGAAGGGAAAAAGGTGGCCAGAACTTCTCTCCAGGCCTCGTTGGATGCAGCAGACTCAGCAGCCAGGACTCTGGCTTCGGGTGTTGCCATGAGGCGCATCTCATGGCTTCAGGTTTCAAACCTCGCACCGGAGCTGCAGTATACCATTCAGGACTTACCATTTGATGGTAAAGGCCTCTTCTCGGAAAAGACTGACCCCAGGCTGCAAAGCCTGAAGGACAACAGGGTCATAATGCGCTCTCTCGGCATGTATACACCGGTGACCCAACGCAGGCCTTTCCGTCCCCAGCCTCACCGCCCATACTCTACGCCTAGACAAAGACAGGACTTTGGCAGGTGGCGCGGCCGAGGTGGTCGCAGACGACCATCAGGACCCCAAGGGGGCCAAAATCAAGGTCCCTCGAAACCATCACCGGGACCAAAGACGAACTTTTGAAGGTGCGCCCGAGGGTGGTGTACCAGTTACAGGCCAGGATCTCTTTCCTCCTCCAACCGTCTGTCCTACTTCCTCCCAGCGTGGTCCTAGTTAACTTCAGATCACTGGGTCCTACGCACGGTGGAGTATGGGTACCACCTCCAATTTATTTCAGCCCCGCCCTCCCACTCTCCAACCCTGTCCCTCTTCAGGGACCCCTCTCACGAGCAATTCCTCTTACAAGAGGTGCAGACGCTCCTCGCCATAGGAGCTATAGAGGAGGTACCGATGGATGAAAGGGGCAAGGGGTTTTACTCCCGTTATTTCCTAATCCCCAAGTCGAAGGGAGGTCTCAGACCTATCCTAGACCTGCGAGGACTCAACCAGTTTATGATAAAGTTGAAGTTCCGCATGGTATCCCTGGGGACCATTATCCTGTCCTTGGATCCTGGAGACTGGTATGCCGCCCTTGATATGAAGGACGCGTACTTTCACATCGCCATTGTTCCTCCGCACAGGAAATACCTCTGCTTTGTAGCCAACAGTCAGCACTTCCAGTTTACGGTCTTGCCGGTTGGCCTTTCTACAGCCCCAAGGGTATTTACAAAGTGTATGGCCGTAGTCGCCACCTACCTCTGCCGACGTCGGATACACGTTTTTCCGTATCTGGACGATTGGCTCATCCGAGGGGCCTCCGAGACACAAGTCACTCAGTATGTGGGCATCGTCAAGGACCTATTCACATGTCTAGGCCTGATGATCAATATAGAAAAATCCACTCTCGTTCCCACGCAGAGGTTAGACTTCATAGGAGCTATCCTGAACTCCAATCTAGCCAGAGCCTGCTTACCACAGCCGTGGTTTCAGGCAATGGCAACAATCATCCGAGGTCTACAGAATTTCCTGACGTCCTCAGCTCGCACTTGTCTCTGTCTCCTGGGTCACATGGCTGCCTGCACATTTGTAACCAAACACACCAGGCTCCGCCTCCATCCTCTCCAAGTTTGGCTCAACTTGGTATACTGCCCGGGCAGGGACCCAATAGACACGATAGTCACCATTCCCCTGAGCACCCTAGGCTCCCTAGAATGGTGGCTAACTCCCTCCCTGGTGTGTGCAGGGCTGCTGTTCCATCTGCCCCAACCCTCAATGTCCCTGACGATGGGCGCGTAATCTCTCGGCTGGGGTGCTCACCTCGGTCACCTTCATACTCAAGGCCTTTGGTCTTCTCAGGAGCTGGCATTACACATAAATGTCTGAGAACTGAGAGCAGTCCACCTGGCGTGCCAGGCGTTTCAGCAACAGTTGCGAGGCCATTGTGTCTCAGTGTTTACAGATAACACAACGGCCATGTACTACATAAACAGGGAGGGACACGGTCCTTCCCCCTTTGTCAGGAGGCCATCCAACTCTGGGACTTTTGCATAGCCCACTCGATAGATCTGGTAGCGTCCTTTCTCCCAGGCATTCGGAACACCCTGGCGGATCGACTCAGCAGGTCTTTCCTGTCTCACGAGTGGTCGATCCTCCCAGACGTTATGCATTCTGTTTTCCAGAAGTGGGGATTTCCCTACATAGACCTGTTCACTTCCCGCAAGAACAGGAAATGCCAGATGTTCTGCTCCTTCCAAGGTCTCTCCCGGGGATTGATCTCAGATGCTTTCCTGATGCCATGGAAGAGCCAGCTCCTTTATGCCTTCCCACAGTTCCCGCTGGTTCACAAGGTCCTGCTGAAACTCCACAGGGACAGAGCGCACATCATCATGATCGCTTCAGCGTGGCCCAGGCAGCACTGGTACACCATGTTGCTCGACCTGTCGATAGCCAACCCAATTACCTTGCCACTCCACCCAGACCTCATAATTCAGGACCACGGCAGGCTTTGCTACCCAGACCTGCAGTCTCTTCACCTCACGGCGTGGCTGCTGCATGGCTAAACCAGTCAGAGTTACGTTGCTCTGAATCAGTACGACAAGTTCTCCTGGATAGCAGGAAGCCTTCCACCCGGTCAACGTACCTGGCCAAGTGGAAGCGTTTCTCCTGCTGGTGCGAAACGCTTAATCTTACTCCCACTGAGGTCTCGATCCCCTCTATTTTGGACTACCTCTGGTCCCTCAAACAGCAGGACCTAGCAGTATCATTCCTGAGGGTACACTTGGCAGCCATCTCTACCTTCCACCCAGGCAAAGGTGGTTGTCCCGTGTTCTCACACCCTATGGTTTTGAGGTTCCTCAAGGACTTGGAGCGCTTATACCCTCAAGTACGCTGCCCAACCCCAACCTGGGACCTCAACCTGGTTTTAACCAGACTTATTTCTCCCCCATTCGAGCCGTTAGCAACCTGCTCGTTACTATACCTGTCTTGGAAGACAGCTTTCCTCGTGGCCATTACATCGGCCAGACGAGTCTCCGAGCTTAGGACTCTTACGGTGGATCCGCTGTACACTGTGTTCCACAAGGACAAGGTGCAGTTGCGACCACACTCGGCTTTCCTCCCTAAGGTGGTTTCGGCCTTTCATGTTAACCAGGACATCTTTCTCCTGGTCTTCTTCCCGAAGCCACACTCAACGCAACAGGAGCAACGATTGCACTCCCTGGACGTCCGTAAAGCGCTCGCACTTTATATTGAGTGGACAAAACCGTTTCGTAAAATGCCCCAACTCTTTGTCGCGGTAGCAGACTGAATGAAAGGCCTACCTGTTTCCTTAAGAGGATCTCATCTTGGGTGACAGCGTGCATCCACACTTGTTAGGATTTGGCTCATATTTCCCCAAGCCACATCACCACGCATTCTACTAGGGCTCAGGCTTCATCTGCCGCCTTCCTGGCTCGTGTACCTATCCAGGAGATATGTCACGCAACTACCTGGTCCTCGGTCCACACCTTTGCTTCACATTATGCTCTGGTTCAACAGGCAAGAGATGATGCAGCCTTTGGCTCAGCAGTTTTGCATTCTGCCACATCTCACTCCGATCCCACCGCCTAGGTAAGGCTTGGGAATCACCTAACTTGAATGGATATGAACAAGCACTAGAAGAAGAAAAGACGGTTACTCACTTTTGTAACTGTTGTTCTTCGAGATGTGTTGCTCATATCCATTTCAAACCCGCCCTCCTTCCCCACTGTTGGAGTAGCCAGCAAGAAGGAACTGAGGGGCGGTTGGGTCGGCAGGGGTATATATCTGGCGCCATGGCGGCGCCACTCCAGGAGGCGCCCAGCCGACTCACCAAGTGTTGCTAGGGTAAAAATCTTCTGACGAACATGCACGTGGTGCACGCACACCTAACTGGAATGGATATGAGCAACACATCTCGAAGAACAACAGTTACAAAGGTGAGTAACCGTCTTTTTTCTTCTCTGTGCTGTGGACCCAGCTTCTGTAGCCTTCTGCATCTTCCACTGATTCTACTGAATCGGTTCCATACTGAAAAATCTCATAATAGCAAATGTTAAGTAGTGTTCTCATTTCTACAAAACCCCTCTACAAAAACACACTGCTAAACATTACGTTACTTTTATGTTTGTTAAATTAAACCTTATTTTAGCTTAATGATTTTCAACAGCTTTAATCCTAAATGGAATCATTCAGCATACCTTCAATTAAGATGTAGGGCCAGATTCTCAGCTGGTGTAAATCAGCATAGCTCTATTAGTTTTAGTGGAAGATCTGGCCCTTCATTTTCATACAAATTACATGCATCTGAAAAAACTCAGGCGAGTCCTGAATGAAATTCAAAGCAAGGATTAATATAGCTTTACAGTTAAAATGTTGTACTTATAATATGCATAGCAGAGACCCGCAGGTATGTTTGTGGTGAACTTTTCACCACTTGAAGCATACTTTCAGAAATCGGAAGCCGAATTCCTTTTTAAAAAAGGAAATGGCAAAATCAGGACAAAACAAGATCTTTTTTTGCCCACATATGTTTAAACTCTCATGGCCTAGGCTAAATCCACAATTGGCCTCCAGCAGTTGAAAAATAGCAGGCTTCTCCCTTCTCCCCACTACCTATAAAAATGTCTATTCTTGTTCAGCTGTAGACTTGTATAAACCGAGATTCACTTTTCCTGGGTAATCATAAAACACAAATATTTAGTATCTAGCTTTGGTCTCTTGCTGGAGATGATCAGAGCTATAAAGTTCAAATCAAGGCTAGATTGGCCAGAGTGTACAATTCCAGGGTTTTGGTTCAAACCCTCTAGTTGGTACATAAAGTAAACAAAGGTGGTTCAGATGCATTCTCTGCCCTGCCAAATTCCAGGGCAAAATCACTGAGCAGTTTGTGTGTGTGTTTTTAATAAAACTGGGTAAACTACCATTGAAACTCCTAATATTTTTTGGTTCTCCATTAAAGGCTAGCTGGGCATCAATGAGCATCTTGTGGTGTTGGCCGAGGTGTATGCAGTAGTTGCTGCATAGAAGCTTAGAGAAGCTGCATAAGTGGAACGGTTACTATGTCTGCATGGAAGAATCAACAGATTGTTGTGTAGTTTGGATGCGCTCTATGAATTTTTCTGACAAACAGTGGAGTGTATCAGGAAAAGCTGCAGCATTCTAGCTGTCTGTGGCTAGTGCTTCTCTTGTTCTGCTTTACCTCATAAGGCTTCATTTTTTCTCCCCTTCTATCACACCTTAAAGCACTTGAGGGGGAGGGGAGAAAGGGGAAGTTGTTTTCTCCTTAATCTTCTCCTGCTTCCATAATCCCTTCGGTTCCTGTTTCTTCCCCTGTTTGATTTGAGGCCTTCAGTTTTCTTGCTGCTATGTATCATCCTTTAACATCTAATTTTCTTCTTAGAGACATGTCCTGAGTGGCTGACTTCTGTTCCTGCTGTGGGGACCTCAGGGTCCCCGACAATTAATTTTTGTTTCATTTATTTCGATTTCTTTTTTCACTTTGACTTTTAGTTGGCTTTTAGTTTGGTTTCTACCTTCAGTTTTTTCCACAATTCAGAGAGAGAGAGAACTACTTTGGATAACTTACTCCTTCCCAGGACTTTCTTACCACTTCCCTTTTCTTTGCCCACCAAGGCTAATAAATAAGCTCTTTGGTTCAGCAACTTAGTCAAACAGCTCTTCTTGTCAAGGGGATGACTGATTTTTATGGCATCATTTAAGTGTTGGGAAAAATTGTCAAGAAAACCTGCCTGTGTTCTTTTTGAGGTAAGCTGCACTGTGGAGTTATAGTAAGGAAAGGAGTCAACCCTGTTAATTACAGTTTTGAATACAATAAGTCAGGCTTAGTAGAAAACTATACATTTTTCTGGGGGAAGGACACATGAAGTCAATGGACCTGTGCCAATTTACACCAGCCGAGGATTTGTCCCATAATATTCATGTGGTGTTAATAAACATAGGAAACATTTATTTTGTGCCTGATTTGGAAGGGTTCTCTCGTCTTTCAGGTCTGGGCTTTTACTTATGTGCATGCTTAAATTCCGTTGAAGTTAATGGAACTTGAGCATGTGCTTAAGTGCTTTGCTGAAACAGAGCCTTAGCCAATAACTATTTAAAATGGTTTTCAGCATATTTGATGGGGTATTTGGAGTCCTTATTTTTTTAAATAAATTCAGAACCTTTCCCTCATTTCACATGCACACTCTGTGGTTAGATTGTGATGAAATTTTATTGTCTAATTGAAATCTGAATCATTCTGGGTTACAATTTGTCTGAAAAATGCCACACCACATCAAGTTGCTTTCCTCTATTTGTTTTGTGTTTTAACCAAAAGCTTCAAAAATAAATGAAAAATACAAAATGTACCATTGCCATGCTGTGCATTTAAGAATACCAGCTTCTCTCAAGCTTCTTTACTTAGTCACTGTAAGCTAAATGATCTGTTGTATTTTTGCACGAACTATAAAATCACTCCCCAGGCCATTTGTGCTTAATTGGTAACACCCTTTTACAAACAGCTCAGCAATCAAGGAAATGTTTTTAAACAGTGTAATATGTAACAAGGCAACATGTGATTAAAATTCAGTATATTATCTCTCTTGGTATTTTATTACTGCAGGTGCACAGCAGTCGTGATCAGAGGCATGCTGTGGGCAAGATTGCAATGAATTGAAAGCACTTCTATTTATACACCTGCACTCACAAAAGATTCTGAATGTAAAGAGGAGGAGGCCAGGTTGAGAAACTAAGACAACAACTCAAACTATACTGACACAGTGGTGAATTAATCCCTTCCTTAGGGGAAAATCTGTGGGAAGGGTACAAACAGTTCTCAGAACAGTCTTACTATTACCCCAAGCCTGCAGGTGTTCAACATTTTTAAGGGATGTTTACAAATAGGCAGTAAAGGCCTGATCAAACCCCTCTCAAAGTGAAGAGGAGTCTTGCTGTTGATCCAAGAAGTTGGATCAGACCTCGAAGGAAGAGCATTTACCCTTACCTACCTTTTCCCCAATGAAGAGAGGCAAGACTTAGGAAACAGTTATTAACAATAATGTCACATACATCTTGCTGACATACAGTGTGAGTGTGTAGATGGTGTGTTCTTAAGATAAAATTAAGAGCATGCCACTTGACAACTGTCATAACACTGGTCTACAATTTTTGAGAAGTCGTCTGCTTCAGAGATAAAATGTGCTATTTATTATGTATTTTGATGTGCTGAATTCAAATATGACAATTAAAACAACTGATTGGCTACTGTTTCTAAGATATTTAAGTTTTTACATTTTATGTCTATGTATATTGTGTAGATAGTAGAGTTTTAACCATAAATTGTAAACCTAGGTCTTTTCATGTGTTTATGGTTGCTTTACATGATAATATTTCACCTGTCCTGTTTATGGAACACTTGAAAAATCAGCAAAAGGGTTATATAAATAAAATTTATTATGAAACAAAAGGCAAAAAACTATTATGTACATAGTTTAGTCCTATTCAGTGTCTACTCGGCGCTTCTTGGCTTGTCTCTTGTATTCATTAATTGGAGCATCTCTTGTCACTGTCCAGCAATAGTCTGCAAGCATTGATGGGCTCCATTTGCCCCGATAGCCTGCCAGGAGATTCCACTGCTGTAGTCTGGAGCCCAACAGCTCTGCCTTACTCTTGGGTAGTTCCAAATCCCTGACAAGGTCATTCAGTTCACCTTGTGTTATGAGGTGTGGTTCAGAGGGGGAGGATGGGAGAAAATATGGGTCCTGTGACATTGATGTTTCAGAACTAGAAGTTTCATCCTCTTCCTCTTCCTCGTCTGACTCAAGTGAGAATGATTCTGGTGCATCAGGAACCGGCAGTCCTTCTCCGTGGGATACTGGGCGTATAGCTGATGGAATGTTTGGATAATGCACAGTCCACTTTTTCTTCTTTGACACACCTTTCCCAACTGGAGGCACCATGCAGAAGTAACAATTGCTGGTATGATCTGTTGTCTCTCTCCAAATCATTGGCACTGCAAAAGGCATAGATTTCCTTTTCCTGTTCAACCACTGGCGAAGATTTGTTGCACAAGTGTTGCAGCATATGTTTGGGGCCCACCTCTTGTCCTGATCTCCAATTTTGCAGCCAAAATAAAGGTGATAGGCTTTCTTAACCGTAGTGATTATACTGCTCTTTTGTGATGCAAAAGTCACTTCACCACAAACATAGCAGAAGTTATCTGCACTGTTCCCCCAAAGCACGAGGCATCTCTGCTCACTTTGGCTAAACAGAAATGTGTCCCTTTGCAAAATCAAACCCTGACAAATAAGAGAGCACAACAGTGTATGATTTCTAGAGCTGATATAGGGCAATTTGTTCAGCAGAGTGATGTAAGCTTCGTTATGATTGCATCATCCATGACTTCTAGGAATAACATGATGCAATTCATATCATGTATGATGCAATACCAGCTTCAGATTGCGTCATTCAATGTTTTGCCTAAAAAAGCAAGTACTGTCCAAACCCAGTCATAGATTTATTCATAGATCCAGTCAAAGATGTATTTTAGTCATTTCTGGTTTAAATTGAGATCCCTTCCCTTTATAACTCACTTATCCTCCGCCATTCCCAAGTCAAGGGTCGTATATACTGACCCAATAGCATATCTTGAAAACTAGAGCCAATCAACAATTTTAAGCATCATTTTCGTTCTCAGTGACCCAGAATTAGTAAAGTTGGACTACATTTATTTCAGAAGCATTTTGGCTGTAGAGCAGTGTAATCACAGACATAAGGTCAAGTTTTGCTTTGGCTGATGCTTTTCAGGGTAGTGGAAACATTAGCAGCCTCTGCTCCTTCATTGTTGCTGGTCCAGGCAGATTCCATGAGGAGTTTAAAAGGACACAGGTGGCGAGTTACATTAGCTGCTCCTTTGAGGAGCAGCATACATTCCAGAAATGTACGAAAGCCACACTGTGACTTAGATAGAACTCTGTTGATAACTTGGACGAGGAGCTGGTTGCATGTATCTTACTAGCCATGGGAAGCAAGGAGATGCAGTGATAATTACCACAGTTGTGTGCCTACGTCTCTGTGCTTATAGATAGTGATGATATTGGCATGTTTCAGCTCCTATGATATGATTTCTTGAAGCAGGACCCTTGAGGAAAACCTTAAAAAGCTTGTCAATGAGAAGATTTCCTCCATGTTTGACAACTTCAGCTGGAATGGCATCGGGCCCAGGAGATTTGTTGTTTTTCATTGCTTGGACACGCTTCAGCACCTCCGCTTGTGTGTGTGGATCGGCAAGTACTAGATGCAGGCAGGTTATGGAAATGGTGGCTCATCAGAAAGAGTAGACAGATGATTAAGAAATTCACTACCAGGTTCATGGCACCATTTAGCAGTGCGAATCTGTGATGAGTAACTCACAATCAGCTCTTGTTAGTGGTGTTGAGGCCGATTGAGTAGGGCTGTATGCAGCTTTGACTGCATCGTATAGAAGCTTTTGGAGTCATGTTTTTCAGCAAGGACCTGCAATTAATCTGCTTTGTGGTCAAACCACATATTTTGCATATGGCGGAGTTTGTGGTAGAGAGTGCTGCAAGCTTCTTTATATCTGGCTTGTTTCGACTCAGAGAATGGGTCAACTAAGAACACATCATGGGCTTGCCATTTGGCAACAAGATGATGTGCTTATTCAGGATTATTATTATCAAATCTGTCTTCATGATGGTGTTTTGTATATCCAGCACAGTTCACAACAGTCTATAATGTAGATTGTATCACACAGGGATCTGGTCACAGAGTGCACTTACCAGTAGGGGCACCTCCTCCTTTCCAATCTGGGGATCAGCTCTTTCCAGGTCCAAAGCCCCCTTCTGCTGCTTGTTGCAGACCCTGCCATCTCTCTCCCTCTCTGCAACTCAGGGTGCTCTGTCTTTGTGGCCTGGCCCTCTGGCCAGGTCACTGTAGTCCTTGCCTTCCACGGTAACGAAGTCTCTCCAGATCAGGGCTGGTAGGGGAACACAGGCCCACCCTCTACACTGGGTTCCAACTCAGGGACCCTATAACAAACAACTGTGGTCTTCTTTCCCTGGACTCCTTCCTACAGCTTATGGCTCTCCCCTTCCCCCTGCCACCAACTCAAATTCCCTCTTCCCGGGCAGTGACAGCAGACTTTTTCCCTGCAGCCTCTTTCTGTTGCCAGCTTCCTGGATTTGTCCTAGTCCTGCCTCTTCCTTCTCAGCTGGGCTCCATCATTATTCAGGGAATTATTTAGGCCACCAAATTCCCCTCAGCTGTGGCATATCTGATTAATTCACCCCTTCTCAGCCTCATTAACCCCTTCTGGGCTGGCATGGAGTGAACACCCCATCACAGATTCCCTTTCAACAGATACATCATCATCAATTGTTGGAAAAGTTTCCAAAACAGTTGCTAGCTCTGTGGATAATTGTTTGGTGGTTGACTGGTCTTTCAGCCAGGCAACATTTAGATGTTTTTACTCACTGTTTTTTTACACACATCTCATAGGTCCTGCTGTCTGACCAACACATAATCAACCAAATGCCAATCATGTGAGCAAGGGTGCCTCCAGTTCCTTTTGTATTTGTTGGGGAGTGTGTGTGTGATAGCTCAATACATGTTGGCAATAAAAGTAAGCCTTTACTGTTCATCTTGCTGATGCCCCACCACATAGACTCATCATGGCCAACATGAGTGTGAAAGTCACCTGGGATAATCAGCTTGTCTTCACAGGGAGTCAGTTGATCAGATCAATTAGATTGATGAGAGGAAAGAGCAATTTTACTTAAGAGTTAGTAGTCTATGTGTAGACACTGATAAGTGAAGCATAATGTCCTCCTCTTAGGGGCAGTTGGAGCTTCATCAATCTGTAATTTTATAGCAGTGGACAGCTGTCCAATCAAGAGAGAAGATTCTTTCTAATTGCAAACTGACTCTCACTTTGCATAGAGATCTGGTACCCGTAACAAAGTAGTGTACAGTTCAGGTTATCTGAAACTCTCTTGTCCAGTGTTGACCCCCTGCCTGTATTATCTGAGGTAAGCCTTTGATCAAAGTAAATGCTGCAGGGTCTAGGACACTGCAAATATTACAAACTCAGCAGAAAAGTGCACAGAATTTATAAGTCAGCTGGGTTTCAGTCCCAGTGGCAATCCCTTTGATCAGAGGACATAACTCTCTTTCAGGTGTGTATGTGTTTGTGTGTGTGTGTGAGAGAGAATTACATTTGTATTGTACTTAAAAGATGATGTACACAGAGTGTTAGGAAGACTTAAGAGCCACAACAGAGAGGCTCCATTCTAAGGAGTGTCGTCACTCAGTTTAGGTTCAGGAGCCATAGTCTCTGCAGTTACTCAAGTTCATCAATCTGAGTGTTAAGGAGTCCATAAAATACATTTTCAGCTCATAGAACTCTCACAGGCAGAAAAAACATGATAAATGATCCAAAAATAAATTACTGCGCCCTCTAAAAATACTCAAACATGTTGGTCCTCTTTCAGGACTGCTTGAGACAGTGTTTCAAACAAATGTTAAGACTACTGCTAAACACAAAAAAACACTTAAGTGCTTAACTGATTGTGGTGGGTGCAGGGAGTACAATTTGCACAATTCTGCGCTCACATGGATGATTGTGCTAGAGGGGGGGTGCAAGCAGAGGGAAGATTCTGGCTTTGGCAGGCAGTTTTAAATTCTGGCTGGGGTGCTTTAGGAGCCCTGTGTGCAAAGTCTCTTCAGAAGGAATGCTGAATCCTATCTCCACTGAGTTGTCTGCATGCACTCCCTGTGGACCCAAGTCAACTTTGGAGTGACACCATCTCTCCCTAGGGCCCTCTGTGACTAGAGAGTGTAGGCACCTTGTGCTGCTGTTCCTGGTGCCCTTTCTGCCACAAGAGATGAGATGTTTCAAGGTATTTTGGTGCCTAAAGATGCAGATAGATGCCTAGCAGGGTTGTTAAAAGTGCTGATGCATTTAAATACCACTGATTTCAATGGGAGTTATGTGCACAGGTACTCTTGAAAATCCCACTAGGCATCTATTTGGATTTTTAGGTGCCTAAATACTTTTACAGCTCTGGACATAAGAGCCTAGAATCTCTACTCTCATGTCTCCAAAACACATTGTCCCTTGAGGCTCAGGCTTACCCCAAATTTGCCCACAGTGGGAGCTCATATATAAAACATTTAAAACAAAGTTTTTTCTTGGTTACAAAATCATCTTTATAGTAGGAAGCTGTATAGCTAGAACTCTTAACTGCAGAATCGAAATGGTGACTCTACAATGTAGAAGACTGTTTTGAAGGTGACCGGATACCTACTGTAATTCACATCTTTAGCCTCAGCTGCAGATTTGACATCATTTTTTAAAAATATGGGAGTCAATGCAATTCACACAGCAGGGTAGTTCTCTGTGCAAGTATAACACTGCATTGTTGAAAGGGATTCTAGTTTAAGGATGCATCTAAAAAGCAAGATTGTTTCAAATTGGCAGCTTGTTGTGTGTATCACTGATGTTCTAACAGGTTACAGCCAAAAGTGACAGATTGAGTTTGCAGATATACAGCCGAGTCTTATTATTTGCAAAGACAGACTTGTCAGAGTGATGAAACATTTTCAGTTGCAGATTTCAAAAACATTTTTGATGCACTAGAATGACTTAAACCTCAAATGATTTATCTTTGTCCTTACTTGGAAAGGATTCTTTCACTATACTTGATTTTGTTACCCTGCATGTCTATAGAAAACATATATTTCACTAATAAACATATGTTGTCATGGCTTATGTACAAAAGCAGAACAGTTTCCTACCAAAACTGCCTAGAGACCATGAGCATAAGCCAAAACCTGGATTTGTTTTGATGTGATACAACTTACAACACAGCTACAGTTTCATGCAGAAAAGATATTTGGAAAGGACAAAATAGGGGATGCTCTAATAAGGACTGTCAAACTATCTGCTGAATCAGTCTGTCTAATCTTCTGATGTAGTGCCCATCATTGTGGTATCTGATTCCATACAAAACCTACATTCAGAGAATGTTAAATGTCCAAAGTAAGGAGATACTAAAGGTAAGGTTTCCCATGCAATCTTAGCTCTACCCCCTTATGTATATCCATTATGATAGCCTTTGTGCTACTTTTCAAATGCAACTTAATGTGTACTGTATTTCCTACCTTTTGATACAAGTGTAGTATCTTGTAATTTTTAAATGTTTGTGTACCTGCACTACTCTCATTGTCCTAATGATCCACTGTTGACTTTGGCCAAAATTTTCAAAAGTGGCTATCTGTTTTGGGTGCCCAGCATGAGACACCTTTTGAAGGAGCCTGATTTTCAGAAGGTAGATTTTTTTCTGGAAATCATGCTATTTTAGGGGTGTTAAATTGGGTACCCCAGATCACTAGTCTTTTCTGTATATCTTGGCCCATGTCTTTTTAATACAGTTTCTCTTTAAATGTGTGTAGACTTGCGGATTCACCCCTGCGGCACCTCCTGCTGGTTACTTCTGGGAATTAGCTCTGTTCCAGCTCCAGAGCACCCTCTGCAGGCCGGTGATCCACCTGTCCTCTGGCCCCATGTCCCTCCCTGGACCCGGTGCCCCTTTATGTGGAGTGCTGCCCCCAAGCAGTCACCCCTTTCTCTGAGGATTTCCCCTTCCCGGGGGACCCCCACCCTCTATCCCCACTTTGCCTCAGTACATGGCTACTTCCCAGTCTCCATCTAACCCCCATTCACTGGGGCAGACTGCAGTATCAGCCACTCATCATAGGCAATGGGGTTTGGACCTGCTGCCCTAGCCTACCCCTGGGCTGCCCTCTGCAACCGCCAGTACCTTTTAGCCTAATGCTAGGCCTCAGCCTGGGGCATTCTAGGCTAGAGCTCCCCCGCTCCTCAGCCTGTCCTCAGCCCTGCTCCCCTCAGGTACTTTGTCTCTAGCTCCCGGCAGCCAGGCCCATCTCCCTCTACAGCTAGAGAGAGACTGACTGCTTCTGGCTCCTCTGGCCTTCTTATGAGGACTCGTTGCCCAGTTTGAGGCGTGGCCCCAGCTGCAGCCACTTGCCCAATCAGCCCAGCCTAAAGGCTGCTTTCTCCCGCCACAGCCCCTTCCCAGGGCTGTTTTTAATCCTTCCAGGGCAGGAGCAGGGGTCCACCCTGCTACAATGTGTATTTTAATAATATAGTCAGATGTATTTATATACTTTCTTTTAAAACAGGAGCAATAATTAATAAGCTTGTTTTGTAGTTCTGACTTACCTGGCCTCCTCCTAAATTTGCTGCATGTGTGTACTAGTACAATGCTCTGCATCTTCTCCAATGAGGCATCTTTTTTTGCTTCTCTTTTCAATCCAATGTTTGTAGCCATGTCCCCATTTCCTCTTATTACAAATGGATTGCATGCTGGGCATTTACCAGTTTCGTATCAGAGTTCTGTGGATCTTAGTCCTTTCTACTCATTTTTTTTTACTACAAAAGGGAACATATGGCCCTAGAGATCTCAACAAGATTAGCAAAAGTTCTTCTAACTTTAAAGACCAGGGATTAGACCAGTACATTTTAAGATGTAGAGGTGACAACCCTGTTTAATTCATGTTATAATCACCTCCCAACTGAATTTGGATCTAAGTTATTTATCCATGTTCATCTCTTCCAGTGTAAAATGACCAAAGAATATAATTCTTCTTTGTACTCAAGAGAGGAAATCTCTTTTACTATTTAAAAACTGGTACTACAAGAATTGTTTTAAGACAAAGTTTCACATTACAAGTAAAGCTATTTTTAAAGGAAAATTTCACTGATACGTTTTCGTTTTTCCTTGCATTTTGAAACTGCATCAAAATTTGAAATGTGTTCACCGGCTATATAGTTGGTTGAAAAGTGAGAAAATATAGTCAACATATTTTTTCTGTTTCCAATGCATTTTGAAAATTTGACAAAAATGTTGACCAGCTGTAATTGGTTAAGTTGTAATGCTCAGCTTAAACACTTTAGTCAGTATTTGAACTGAAAAAAGCATAAAGTATGAAGCGATTATTGGCATCTTGCTGGAAGTGCATTACACTGGTACTCCAAGATCTGCACTGGCCCTCTGTTGGTGACTTGGTGGAGTTTAAGATGTTTGTTGTAACCTATAAATCTCCAAAGGGCCTGAGATCTGCCTACCTAAGAGACCATCTTTTTCCTGGTGACAAACTGTTACTGCTTCAATCAGTAGAGTCATGCCGGCTGATTGTTGTCTTCAATGCTTAGCTAAATGGTTGGCCATAGTGATCATTCGTCATTTGGTCCGTTCCTGTGTGGCTGCAAGGATTTGACAGGCTGAGAGTCCAACGTCTGAAGACACTTGATGTACCCATGTAATAGGGGGTCTGCCTCTGGGCCACCTCCATCCCCTGGTGGTGGAATTTTATTCTGGATGTTACAAGCCACCTGGAGAATGGCATTCACTGGAACGTGTTATGTCATTTTCATGATATGTCCAAAAAGCATAAGACACAATCTATGGACAATGGCCCGTAGTCTGTAGACTTGAACATCTATAAACATCTGCATTACAAATAAAATCATTCCATTTTATGCCCAATATGCAACATTGGCATTTTGTGAGGAAAGCCTCCAGCTTTGACCAGTCTGAACGGCGCAGTGTCCATGTTTTGCAACCATACAGCAGTACAGAGAGGATGCAGCTCCAATAGGTCCTGAACTTGGTTGTCATGCCAAGATGATGTTGATTCCCTATTCGTTGTAAATGACCCATGGCAGATGCTGCGATGTCCATCCAGTGGAAAACCTCCATGTGAGAGTTGGAGGAACTGGTGAATATAGAACCAAAATAGCAAAAGCTGAAGACTGCTTCGACAGTTTCATTATTCAAAGAGATTGGAGTCACAGGTGGACATGATTCTAGATTTTTCAGCTTTGTCTTTGACCATGAAACATGGAGGCCAACTGTAGCCGCCGACTCCTCCATTTGCTGGAGTGCCTCATGAAACTTGTCAGGGCTCTGTACTAGAACAACATCATCATCATCCACATAGTCAAGGTCTGAGAGCAAGAGATCACCGATCTTAATGTCTATCTGGTACCCCCTTCTTATAAAAGAAGGGCTGCTGGCAATGCACTCTTGGTGCTCTGAATCTTGCTTCCTGTCCTTTAAAATGTTTAATGGTTTGTGGGAAATACACTCTTAATTCTAAAGGTCCGATTGTTTCTCCAGTCCCAAGACTCTGAAGCTTGAAAGTATGGGGTCAAATCCACCCTTAAACGAACATTTTTAATTTCCATTGAAATCAACCCAAGTTGCAAGCATGCCTTCAAAAACAGTATATTACCTATATGTGGTATTACCTACCCAAAAGAGGTGCATTTTATTTCCTTGTGTTCTTTTGCCAAGCAGGCCTCTGTAGTCCCGTCAGCCTGGCATAGATCCTGAGCAAAATAATAGAATGGGTGACACGGGACTCAATTAATAAAGAATTAAAGGAGGGTAATATCATTAATGCCAATCAACATAAGTTTATGGAAAATAGATCCTGTCAAACTAACTTGATATCTTTTTTGATGACATTATCAACCAAACTTGTAAAGTTTTGACGTAATACACTTAGACTTTTGTAAGGTGTTTGACTTGTTATCAAGAACATTTTGATAAAAAAAACTAGAATGATAAAAATTATCATGGCGCACATTAAATGGATTAAAATTGGCTAACTGATAGGGCTGAAAATTTAATTGCAAATAAGGAATGGTCATTGAATGCGTGTATTTCTAGTGAGGTCCTGTAAGGATCAGTTCCTGACCCTATGTTATTTAACACTTTTTAATAACCTGGAAGAAAACATAAAATCATCACTCATAGGTCGACACAAAAATTAAGGGCGTGGGAAATAATGATGAGGACAGGTCACTGCTTCAGTATGATCTGGATAATTTGGTGAACTGGGCACAAGCAAACAATATGCATTTTAATATGGCTAAATAGGAACGTATACATCTAGGAAAAAAGTGTGTAGGCCATACTTCTCTGATGGGGGACTCTATCCTGGGAAAGAGTGACTCTGAAAAAGATTTGGGGGTCGCAGTGGCTAATCAAATGAACGTGAGCTCCCAATGTGACACTAGGGCCAAAAGAGCTAATTCGATCCTTGGATGCATAAACGTGGGAATCTCGAGTAGGAATAGGGAGGTTATTTTACCTCTGTATTTGGCACTGGTGCCACCGCTGCTGGAGTAGTGCATCCAGTTTTGGTGTCCGCAAATCAAGAAGGTTGTTGATCAATTTGAAGAGGGTTCGGAGAAAAGCCACGAGAATGATTAAAGGATTAGAAATCCTGCCTTTCAAGGATAGACTCAAAAAATTCATTCAATTTAGCTGAAGAATGAGAAGGTTAAGGAGTGATTGATCACAGTCTCTGAGTAGCTACATGGGGAACAAATATTTAATAATAGGCTCTTCAGTCTAGCAGAGAAAGGTATTACAATGGCTGGAAGTTGAAGCTAGACAAATTCAGCCTGGAAATAAGGTGTAAAGTTTTAACAGTGAGAGTAATTAACCATTGGAGCAATTTACCAAGGATTGTAGAGGATTCTTCATCACTGACAATTTTTAAATCTAGATTGGATGTTTTTCTAAGCGAGATGCTCTAGGAATTATTGTGGGGAAGCTCTGTGGTCTGTATTATACAGGCGGTCAGACTAGATGATCACAATGGCCCCTTGTGGCCATAGATTCTATGTAATTGTACTTGCCCAAGATATTTTGCCAACAGTGGTGTTTCAAAATCCACTTCTCAGTCATAATGACTTTATATTTTAATACTCTTCACTTGTATAGGACCTTTCATCTGAGGACTCAAACTGTTTTAGAAATATTTATTAAGATTAGTTCTGTTATCCCCATTTTACTGAAACAAGCCATCAAGGCACTTGAGAGTAAGTGATTTATCCAAACTCTCACAGGAAGTCATTAACATCAATGAGCTCAGTAAACCTGATTCCCTGTCCTGTGATTTCACTAGAAGGCAGTGCTCCCTCTGCAAGGCACATCCATGACTGACGTGACCAGCAGATTTTCATTAGTAATTTCTTAATAAATGTGTTGACTGACTGTCCAGGACAACGCTTTTGTCAGATTCAGCAATCGGGGCAAATATCCTGAAACACTGTGTGTTCATCAAGTAATGTGTTTCAGTACTGGGAGCAAACTCCTCAAGCTACGCGTCTATTATTGTGTGGCTTATGTCATATATATGGGTTCATATGATGATCACTCAACAGTCAAATGTATGTGCAGTCAAATAACATATGACAGCCCCTTCACAACCTGGGTCAGAAGTGATTTGACACTCATTGAGGAGAAGGGCATGTCACATACAGTTTCTCCCCATGCTATTTTGTGTCATTCTACTCTATTGTCTGGATGTGTTTTTGTATAAAATGTCAACCTCAGTGTTTGTCATTTGGTTTGTGGCTCAATGATGAGATGTACAAGCCAAAATATACAGTGACTGCTAGGAGGAGATTGAGTATTATTTAGCATTTAGAAGTGCTATGGAATTGAGAGGATTTTATACAGCAAATAATTCAGTGTGTTCCCTCCAGGAGTCTCAGACTTACAACCACTGTATACTTTGATGTGTCTGGATTACCAATGAGTTATAAAGAGACTAAGCCAAATTCATCCATGATGTATCTGTAGTGAATTGAATGACAGGCATTGAGGCAGACGTAGTATTACATGCTAGACATGTTGGGACAGTGGGGGAGAATATTACAACATAATCTGAAGAGAAAATGGTTGTGTAACATGCCTCTTTCTTCACCAGCATTCATGTCACATGATGCAGCAATCTCTTTCGCACTTTTCATCTGAGTTTCAGTACTCATATTTTGTGGAGTTGCTCTTCTTGGCACGGATTACTCTTAACGTAGGGCATGACATGGCTAATCTTTGTAATGTGTTGATTTTGCTTGTGATTGTGTGATCTGTCATCTGTACAGGAATGGTTGTTTGTCATGTTTGGATATGTCATATGTGCAAAAACATATTTTAAATGACTCGTTGATTTCTGGACAGTGAATGATCCTTTCAGTTCACCACACGGATTTCCTTAACTGCTGACTCTGAGTATGTATCTCTGTAAATCAGGGGTGTGCAAACTTTTCGGCCTCAGGACCACATCTGGGAATAGAAATTGTATGACGGGCCATGAATGCTCACAAAATTGGGGTTGGGGATGTGGGCTCCAGGATGAGGCCAGAAATCAGGAGTTCAGGGTGTGGGAGGGGGCTCTGGGCTGGGACAGGGGGTCGGGGTGCAGGAAGGAGTGCAGGTTCCAGCTGGGGGTGCAGGCTCTGCGGTGGGGCTGGGGATGAGAGGTTTGGGGTATAGGATGGTGCTCTGGGCTGGGATCGAGGGGTTCGGAAGGAGGGAGGGGGATCAAGACTGGGGCTGGGGCGTGGGGAGAGGCTCAGGGGTGTAGGCTCTGAGTGGTGCTTACCTCAAGCAGCTCCTGGAAGCAGCGGCATGTCCCTTCTCCGGCTCCTATGCGGAGATGTGGTCAGGTGGCTCTGCATGCTGCCCTGTCCACAGGCACCGCCCCTGCAGCTCCCATTGGAACAGGGCAATTGGAGTGCCTAGGAGCTGGAGTAGGGCCATGCCGTGGCTTCTGGGAGCTGTGTGGTGTGGCCTCTGATCCTGCACCCCGGCTGGAGTGCTGGAGCAAGGCAAACCCCAGACCCTCCTCCCCAGCAGGAGCTCACGGGCCATAGTTTGCCCACCCCTGCTGTAAATACATGCATTGTAAATTTGAATCTTCGTTGCCTTTCACTTTGTGTAGTCACTTTCACCTGTGCAAAGTAGGTAGTAATACAGTGGAGAATAAAGCCTATTTGTGTACAATCAAGTTTCCGGTCCTCTTCTATTTGACTACATGTATATGTGGTCTTATATGTACTCATTTTTGGCAGGCGGAGTCAGCACTAAAATACGATAGGTATCAGCTGTGTTATAGTGGTGTACTGGTTTTGAATGGTAGCATGCAGTAATAGTATTTCGGCATAAGACCCCTTTTAAAAATGAAATCAATACCCTCTTTCGGAATTTGTGCCCTTGTACAAATATGATTTTGCAGTATTTAAAACCACATTCTTCTATCTTGCGACAAATACAGGCTGGTTACATTGATAATCCTTATAATGTCCTATAAAATTTAGTAGAAAATTATGTATTTTTCAATACATTTTGATCAATCATATAGAACTTAATAGGGAATTATCCCTCCTGCAGAATTCTACAAGTGGTTAAAAAAAACCTTTGGAAAGGCTCTCATTCTTTATTAAATTCCAGAGGTGTTTAGAGTAATTCATAATCTATAAAATGAGAAAGTTCATCCTTCAGAAATATGACTGGAAGAAAGGTGGAGAATATTTACTTTTTATCCAAAGTTGAGAGTGGATAATAGAAGATACCATGTGAAATTACAAAGGGAATGGAGTATCCTAGAGATTTTGATCTAATGCAAGTAAACTAAATCTGATTTGGCATTAAAACATACCCCTAGATATGCCTGTGCAACTCAGCCAAAGCTGCTGTTGACGTCAGTGGGATTGACATGTACGGTGTCTAAGGCAGAATCTGGCTATTAGGATCATTACTGTCAACGGGAGCTACAAAAGCTGTTGCCTGAGCTATGTGAGTACAAGGTGTAGGGATCGGACACGGCTGCAGATCTACTGCTTGATGGGCTGTAATTGGCTTTTGGTAGGATTGTGGCCATAATCCTGCCCCTGCTGTGTGTGATGTGGTGTTGGCCAGCCGGCTGTGGCAGGTGCAGGTACATGAAGGGTGATAGAGCATAATCCCCTTGAGATCAAGGAACATAGGAACACAGGAGAGGATGGTACTTCCTAGGTCATTGAGTTCAGTTCCCTGCTATAATCCCCTTTGTAAATTTATCAAGCTCCATCCTCAAACTAGTACCCCCACTACTTCTGTTGGAAGACTGTTGCAGGGTCGTCCATTGGGTTTTGTGTGTGGTACACTAAGTTTCATATCCGAGGCATGACTCCCCCGTTTCTCCGCCACAGCAGCAGTGAATTCTGCTTTGAATTGCAATTTGTGAATGTGTGAAATAATTTAAAATCAGAAGTTAGTATTGTCTCAAATACTAAAATGAGTCCCACAATCAATAGTGTGATGTAACATGATGTAATGAATGCTGTTTAAATGCACATTGCCACAGTAATTGCAGTATTCTGCAGAACTCATGAGGCATTCCATAGAACAGCTAGGATTCTGAGAGAAGAATTAAATGCCCTTTACCAAGATTGTCTTTAAGATAGTTCCTATTGTAAAGGTTTTTGACATTTCTAGAGGTGTTGATTCCAAGGATAACACACGCTGGGCTAGATCCTCAGGTGAGGCATATCAGTTGCGGATCTGACACAGTATTTCTTATTGCTTTAAAACTAAGAGGGAAAATGTTGGGAAGAGATTTCGTGACCCATCAGAGGAAAAACAATAACTGATTTATTGCACTTCAACCGATATCCAGAGGGAAGATCCCAGCCGTCTGCTAAGACACTGGCAAGGGTTATTTTAGATTCTATATATAATAGAATGTTTGACACAGTTAGTTTCTATTTGACTCTTTTCAACACAGTCTCATCCAGAGAAATTTCTGATTTCACCGTGGCAGCTAGAGGTTCTGTTATCAATCTATAAAACTGTGGAAATCAGGGGCATCCTAGTAGCTGCCACACTGGAGTGTGTGTGTCTGAGACATGAGTACTGGTAATCACAGAAACCAAGGACAAAACTTATCCAGGAAAAATAATCCCCAGAATCTTAAATATAAGCTTTCTGGAGGCACTATCAAAAGCCTTTTCAGCTTTGAGAGCACTGGCACATATACTGCATGTGGGAAATGTTGCCCAACACCTGCCTACATTATGCTTGATTCTAGCCAGTGCTATTAATCTCTGATTTTCAAATGTACTAAAATTCTGAGAACTGAACTGAATAACCCTGAACCAACTTGGCCAAAAGGCCAATTTCACTCATCTGTGCACCATAGATAAATAGTGTATTCGTCATTCCTCTGTCCTGATCTAGGATGACAGTTCTTTTCCTCCCTCTAAACAGTGGTGGCAGATCTTAAATTCAGAGTGATGAATGCATTTTCTTAGCAGACACTGAATGTCACCATCAGTTGTTTTCTGCATTCAGACCTCACATGTCAGAACAGGAACATTTGTCAGTTGATGGGGGAAAAAAATCCATATGATTACCTCAGAAACACATTCTGTATCATTCATGGTTTTCCTCAATCAAAAACAATCCGTAGCAATATTTCACCATCTTCAAGTTTCTGCTCTATGTAAAAACAGTTCTTCTTCTACTTTTCTCCCCAGGAGCTGGAAGGATCTTCCTTCTCTTTGCTTTTCTTCCCTTTTCTCTCTTTTCCAATATCTATGTTTCTGAAGTTTTCTGACTTCTCTCCATCTCACCTCTTCACTTTGGACCCATCTCCTCCTGTTTCCTTCCCTCCCTGCTCTGTTTTTCTCCCCCCATCTCAACTATTACTTGCTCTTCTCTGGCTCCTTTGTGTCTGCCTTCCAGTCATTGCTTCCTTGCTAAATATAATTGTTGCTCCTTCATGTACTTCCTCAGTCTCTCTGCTTACTGAGTCTTCCTCCTCCTTCTATCTCTCCCTCTGTATATTCCCGAGACACACTCTCCATTTTTCCTCTCTAGATTCATGCCTTGATTAATCCTGTCCAGTCTCATGCTTGCTGTTAATACTTCCATATTAATGGCTGTCAAATCTAACTCTCGTCCACTCACTTCTCTTCCTCTGTCTAGGCTTTTTCTCTCTGTCATAACATTTTTCCCAGATCTGGACCTTAGCGTCCAAAATATGGGTGTTAGCATGAAAACCTCCAAGCTTAGTTACCAGCTTGGACCTGGTAAAGCTGCCACCAGCCAGGGATCTATACAGTGCCTGGCGCACTGTGGTCTCCCCAAAACCTTCTGTCATAAACAGATAGCTAAGGGTTAATGTCTCTTTCACCTGAAGCACCTGACCAGAGGACCAATCAGAAAACCGGATTTTTTCAACTCTGTGTGGAGGGAAGTTTGTGTCTGAGTCTTTGTCTGCCTGCCTGCTTTCTCTGAGCTTTGGAGAAGCAGTTTCTACTTTCTAGTCTTCTGTTTCTAAGTGTAAGGACAAAGAGATCAGATAGTAAGTTATATGGTTTCTTTTCTTTGGTATTTGCATGAATATAAGTGCTGGAGTGCTTTGATTTGTATTCTTTTTGAATAAGGCTGTTTATTCAATATTCTTTTAAGCAATTGACCCTGTATTGTATCATCTTAATACAGAGAGCCCATTTGTATGTATTTTTCTTTCTTTTTATATAAAGCTTTCTTTTAAGACCTGTTGGAGTTTTTCTTTACTTCAGGGAAATTGAGTCTGTACTCACCAGGGAATTGGTGGGAGGAAGAAATCAAGGGGAGATCTGTGTGTTGGATTGCTAGCCTGATTTTGCATTCCCTCTGGGGAAATAGGAAAGTACTTTTGTTTCCAGGACTGGGAACAGAGAGGGTGGGAAGGGAAAAAGGATTATTTCCCTTTGTTGTGAGACTCAAGGGATTTGGGTCTTGGGGTCCCCAGGGAAGGTTTTTCAGGGGGACCAGAGTGCCCCAAAACACTCTAATTTTTTGGGTGGTGGCAGCAGGTACCAGGTCCAAGCTGGTAACTAAGCTTGGAGGTTTTCATGCTAACCCCCATATTTTGGACGCTAAGGTCCAAATCTGGGACTAAGGTTATGATATGGTGTAGCAGCGGTGGGATATAGACAGAATCCAGAAGCCAGTAGGAATATTATATTTTTCTTTTCTCTGCTAAGGGCTTTTTAGCAGAGAGAAACAGTTGGTTTTAAAAGGGAACCAGAGAGAATTTTTTTTTCTGCTCTCTCTGGCAGTTTGTGGCTTGCATGTTAAGCGAGAAGCCATTAAGAGACTGTTGAGGGTCTTTTGTCACACAATAGCACTCCCATTGAGAGTCATTACCAGCACTATATGAATGCAAATAAAGTGGTTTTTCAGGTTTACTTAACATTGAAAATTAGCTAAAAGCACTGTTGCTAGGCAGACTTCAGGAGGCAACAGAGAACCTGCAGTTCAGAAGATAAACACCGGAGGGCACCCCAACACAAGAAAACAGGAACCATGACTTCTAAGGCAAAAATTGAGGCCGAAGAACAAATCAAAGAAGCTGAACACAGGCGACAGATGGAGATGAAAGAAAGAGAAGAACAAATCAAAGAGGCAGCACACAAAAGAAAACTAGAAGAAGAAGAGGTGGCCTACCGAAGGAAACAAGCAGAAGAAGAGGCGGCCCACCGCCGAGAAATGGAAAAACACCAAAAAGAAATGGAAAAACAACAAAAAGAGAATGAAGAGAAGGAAAAACAGAGAAAACATGAACTGGAGTTGGCAAAAGCTGGGCTGCATGTGCCAGCCAACCCTAACAACCCGGCGCCAATTATTGCTCCACAGCACAGGAAATTTCCCACCTACAAGGCAGGTGATGACACCGAGGCCTTCTTGGAAAATTTTGAAAGAGCCTGTCTTGGGTACAGCATTCCCGAAGACCAGTACATGGTAGAATTGAGGTCACAGCTCAGTGGACCTTTAGCAGAGGTGGCAGCTGAAATGCCTAAGCAGCAAATGAATGACTATAAACTTTTTCAAACCAAGGCCAGATACAGAATGGGGATAACCCCAGATCATGCCCGTCGGCGTTTCAGAACCCAAAAGTGGAAACCAGAGGTGTCATTTCCCAAACACGCCTACTACATTGCAAAAAACTATGAGGCCTGGCTAACAGGAAACAACATTCAAACCTTGGAAGAACTGCACCTCCTCATACAAATGGAGCAGTTCTTGGATGGTGTTCCTGAAGACATCACACGGTACATACAAGATGGAAATCCCAAAGATATCGCTGAGGCGGGGGAAATTGGAGCCAAATGGATGGAACTGGCAGAAAGCAAGAAAGCTACTGTCAAGGGGAACGATTACCCCAGGGGGCACACAGACCATAAACCCTACAACCGAGGACAGCCAAAGACCCCACATACCACCCAAGTAAAGCCACAGATACCCTACCCTTCAACCTCACCAGTCTCCAGTAACTCACCTCGGCCCAGTGACCCATCAGATGGAAGATGCTTTAAGTGTAATGAACTGGGACATATCAAGGTCAACTGTCCCAAGAACACCATGCGAGTGCAATTCATTACACCACCATCACCCCAAAGATCCCCAGGCCCGGATGCCTCTCAAATACCCTTGGAGCGAAGGGAAAATTTGAGAGTGGGCGGAAAGAAGGTTACTGCGTGGAGAGACACGGGGGCGCAAGTGTCAGCTATCCACCAATCCTTCGTTGACCCCAAATTCATCAACCCAAAGGCCAAAGTTACAATTTACCCCTTCATGTCACAAGCTGTAGACTTGCCTACAGCTCAACTGCCTGTCCAGTACAAAGGCTGGTCAGGAATGTGGACTTTTGCAGTCTATGACAATTATCCTATCCCCATGCTACTGGGGGAAGACTTGGCCAACCAGGTGAGGCGGGCCAAGAGAGTGGGAATGGTTACACGTAGCCAAACCAGGCAAGCTTCCAGACCCATTCCTGTTCCTGAGCCATCCACAGACGCCCCGTCTGTGTTACCAGAGACCCAGACAGAGGTAGTGGACCCGGATTCCATGCCTACCACTGAAACAGCCACAGCATCTCCAGTCCCAGGCCCGGAACTGAAACAGCAACCAGCACCAGTAAGTGCAACCACATCTTCAAACTCAACGCCAGAGGGCGCCAGCGAGCCAGAACTGGCAGAAGCAAAAGACAGCCATACCCAAAAGGCTCAGCCAGAGCCTGAAATACCCTCAGGTGCACCAGCGGAGAGCGGTTCACCAGCAACGGAAACAACCCCATCACCTACATCGCTTCCAGAGGGACCAAGCCCAAGTCCACAGTCTGAGGAAGAACTGGTGACCCCAGCCTCAAGGGAACAGTTCCAGGCTGAGCAGGAAGCGGATGACAGCCTTCAGAAAGCTTGGGCGGCGGCACGGAGCACCCCACCGCCTCTCAGCTCTTCTAATCGATCCCGGTTTGTTATAGACCAAGGACTTTTATACAAGGAAATTCTTTCTGGTGGACACCGGGAAGAATGGCAGCCGCAAAAACAGTTGGTGGTTCCAACTAAGTACCGGGGGAAGCTCTTAAGCTTAGCCCATGATCATCCCAGTGGCCATGCTGGGGTGAACAGAACCAAGGACCGGTTGGGGAAGTCCTTCCACTGGGAGGGGATGGGCAAGGACGTTGCCAAGTATGTCCGGTCTTGTGAGATATGCCAAAGAGTGGGAAAGCCTCAAGACCAGGTCAAGGCCCCTCTCCAGCCACTCCCCATAATTGAGGTCCCATTTCAGCGAGTAGCTGTGGATATTCTGGGTCCTTTCCCAAAAAAGACACCCAGAGGAAAGCAGTACGTACTGACTTTAGTGGACTTTGCTACCCGATGGCCAGAAGCAGTCGCTCTAGGCAACACCAGGGCTAACACTGTGTGCCTGGCCCTAACAGACATCTTTGCCAGGGTAGGTTGGCCCTCTGACATCCTTACAGATTCAGGGTCTAATTTCCTGGCAGGGACCATGGAAAAACTGTGGGAAACTCATGGGGTGAATCACTTGGTTGCCACCCCGTACCACCATCAAACCAATGGCCTGGTGGAAAGGTTCAATGGAACTTTGGGGGCCATGATACGAAAATTCATCAACGAATTCTCCAATAATTGGGACCTAGTGTTGCAGCAGTTGCTGTTTGCCTACAGGGCTGTACCACATCCCAGTTTAGGGTTTTCACCATTTGAACTTGTGTATGGTCACGAGGTTAAGGGGCCATTACAGTTGGTGAAGCAGCAATGGGAGGGGTTTACGCCTTCTCCAGGAACTAACATTCTGGACTTTGTAAGCAACCTACAAAGCACCCTCCGACACTCTTTAGCCCTTGCTAGAGAGAACCTAAAGGATGCTCAAGAAGAGCAAAAGGCCTGGTATGACAGACATGCCAGAGAACGTTCCTTCAAGGTAGGAGACCAGGTTATGGTCTTGAAGGCGCAACAGGCCCATAAGATGGAAGCATCATGGGAAGGGCCCTTCACGGTCCAAGAGCGCCTGGGAGCTGTAAACTACCTCATAGCATTTCCCAATTCCTCACTAAAGCCTAAAGTGTACCATGTTAATTCTCTCAAGCCTTTCTATTCCAGAGACTTACCGGTTTGTCAGTTTACAGTCCAGGGAGATGATGCTGAGTGGCCTGACGGTGTCTACTACGACGGGAAAAAAGACGGTGGCGTGGAAGAGGTGAACCTCTCAACCACCCTGGAACGTCTGCAGCGGCGACAAATCAAGGAGCTGTGCACTAGCTTCGCCCCATTGTTCTCAGCCACCCCAGGACGGACTGAACGGGCATACCACTCCATTGATACAGGTAATGCTCACCCAATCAGAACCCCACCCTACCGGGTGTCTCCTCATGCCCAAGCTGCTATAGAACGGGAGATCCAGAACATGCTACAGATGGGTATAATCCGCCCATCTACCAGTGCATGGGCATCTCCAGTGGTTCTGGTACCCAAACCAGATGGGGAAATACGCTTTTGCGTGGACTACCGTAAGCTAAATGCTGTAACTCGTCCGGACAACTATCCAATGCCACGCACTGATGAGCTATTGGAGAAGTTGGGACGTGCCCAGTTCATCTCTACAATAGACTTAACCAAGGGGTACTGGCAAGTACCGCTAGATGAACCTGCCAAGGAGAGGTCAGCATTCGTCACCCATGCGGGGGTGTATGAATTCAATGTCCTTCCTTTCGGCCTTCGAAATGCACCTGCCACCTTCCAGAGGCTGGTAGATGGTCTACTAGCTGGACTGGGAGAATTTGCAGTTGCCTACCTCGATGATGTGGCCATTTTTTCAGACTCCTGGCCCGAACACCTACTACACCTGGAAAAGGTTTTTGAGCGCATCAGGCAGGCAGGACTAACTGTTAAGGCCAAAAAGTGTCAAATAGGCCAAAACAGAGTGACTTACCTGGGGCACCAGGTGGGTCGAGGAACCATAAACCCCCTACAGGCCAAGGTGGATGCTATCCAAAAGTGGCCTGTCCCAAAGTCAAAGAAGCAGGTCCAATCCTTCTTAGGCTTGGCCGGATACTACAGGCGATTTGTACCACACTACAGCCAAATCGCTGCCCCATTGACCGACCTGACCAAAAAGACCCAGCCAAATGCCGTTAAGTGGACTGATGAGTGTCAAAAGGCCTTTACCCAACTTAAGGCAACGCTCATGTCTGACCCTGTGCTCAGGGCCCCGGATTTTGACAAACCATTCCTAGTAACCACAGATGCATCTGAGCGTGGTATAGGAGCAGTGCTCATGCAGGAAGCAACAGATCACAACTTCCATCCTGTCGTGTTTCTCAGCAAGAAACTGTCTGAGAGGGAAAGTCACTGGTCAGTCAGTGAAAAGGAATGCTATGCCATTGTGTACGCCCTGGAAAAGCTACGCCCATATGTTTGGGGACGGCGGTTCCAACTACAAACTGATCATGCTGCACTAAAGTGGCTTCATACTGCCAAGGGGAACAACAAGAAACTTCTTCGTTGGAGTTCAGCTCTCCAAGATTTTGATTTTGAAATTCAACACATCACAGGAGCTTCTAATAAAGTTGCTGATGCACTCTCCCGTGAGAGTTTCCCAGAATTCAGTAGTTAAAAAGTGTTCTTAAAATGTAGAAGTCTGTTAGTTATATACTTAGTAGTATATGTAAAGGTGCATGTGTTGTAGTAATCTGTTTATTTTAAAGTTCTAGAAGGAAATCGCCGCCAGTGAGCTTCCCCACTGTCTGCAATTTGGGGGGCGTGTCATAAACAGATAGCTAAGGGTTAATGTCTCTTTCACCTGAAGCACCTGACCAGAGGACCAATCAGAAAACCGGATTTTTTCAACTCTGTGTGGAGGGAAGTTTGTGTCTGAGTCTTTGTCTGCCTGCCTGCTTTCTCTGAGCTTTGGAGAAGCAGTTTCTACTTTCTAGTCTTCTGTTTCTAAGTGTAAGGACAAAGAGATCAGATAGTAAGTTATATGGTTTCTTTTCTTTGGTATTTGCATGAATATAAGTGCTGGAGTGCTTTGATTTGTATTCTTTTTGAATAAGGCTGTTTATTCAATATTCTTTTAAGCAATTGACCCTGTATTGTATCATCTTAATACAGAGAGCCCATTTGTATGTATTTTTCTTTCTTTTTATATAAAGCTTTCTTTTAAGACCGGTTGGAGTTTTTCTTTACTTCAGGGAAATTGAGTCTGTACTCACCAGGGAATTGGTGGGAGGAAGAAATCAAGGGGAGATCTGTGTGTTGGATTGCTAGCCTGATTTTGCATTCCCTCTGGGGAAATAGGAAAGTACTTTTGTTTCCAGGACTGGGAACAGAGAGGGTGGGAAGGGAAAAAGGATTATTTCCCTTTGTTGTGAGACTCAAGGGATTTGGGTCTTGGGGTCCCCAGGGAAGGTTTTTCAGGGGGACCAGAGTGCCCCAAAACACTCTAATTTTTTGGGTGGTGGCAGCAGGTACCAGGTCCAAGCTGGTAACTAAGCTTGGAGGTTTTCATGCTAACCCCCATATTTTGGACGCTAAGGTCCAAATCTGGGACTAAGGTTATGATACCTTCCCTGGGGGACCCCCAGACTCAGATTCCTTGAGTCTCACAACAAAGAGGAATAAACCATTTCCCTTCCTCCCCTCCGGGTGTTCCCTCCCTGGGTTCCTGGAGAGATATACAGAAGCAAGCTCCGTGAATCTAAACAGAGGGACTCCACCCTCCCTATTTCCAGTCCTGGAAAACACAAGTACTTCCCCCCCTCACCCAGAGGGTATGCAAAGTCAGGCTTAGTAAATCTAACACAAAGAGATTTTCCCCCTGACTTCTTCCTCCCACCAATTCCCTGGTGAGCTGCAGACTCAATTCCCTAGAGACCCCACTAAAGAAAAACTCCAACAGGTCTTAAAAAGAAAGCTATATATAAAAAGAAAGAAAAGGACATAAAAATGGTCTCTCTGTATTAAGGTGACAAATACAGGGTCATTTGCTTAAAAGAAAAAAATGAATAAACAGCCTTATCCAAAAAGAATACAGTTTAACACATTCCAGCAACTACACACATGTAAATACAAAAGAAAACAATATAAACCTATGGTCTTCCTATCTTTGTACTTAGAACTTGGAAACAGAAGATTAGAAAGCTGGAGATAGAAAAATCACTCTCATAGCCGAGAGGGTCAGACACAAGACAAAGAACAAAGAACTTACACCCAAAACTTCCCTCCACCCAGATTTGAAAAAGTCTTGTTTCCTGATTGGTCCTCTGGTCAGGTGTTTCAGGTTACTCCTTTCCAGGTGAAAGAGACATTAACCCTTAGCTATCTGTTTATGACACTCTCTTTTTCTGAAATCCTCTGGGATGTTCCATCACTTGCTTAAATTAAACCTATCCAAACATCTTTCCATCTCTGTCTTCTGATTTCATTGTCTCTGACAACTCTGCTATTCTCCCAAACTTACTATCTTTGAGTTATCTTTGACTCCTCCCTCTCCATCTTTCTTCACTGCACATCAAAATCTAGCCTCTTCTTCCTCTATCACTTCGAATATCTACTCTTTCCTTTGCATCTCCGTTGCCCAAACTCTGACTGACGCCATCCTCCTTTCACAGATGGGTTATTGTAACTTCCTCTGGCTTTGCCCTTCTCTTCAATGTATTCAGAGAGCTGTAGTTAAAATAATTTTCCTTTTCCACTGCTCTGACTGCATCTCCACCCTTCTTGAATCCCTTCACTCACTCCATATCTTTCTTCATTTATTATTTTATTTTATTTATGTGTATCCCGGTTGCACCTAATGGCCCCAAACAGGGTTCATAGATTTATAGATTCCAAGGTCAGAAGAGACCATTGTGATCATCCAGTCTGACCTGCTGTATAACAGAGGCCAGAGAACTGCCCCCAAATAATTCCTAGAATAGATCTTTTAGAAAAACATCTAATCTTGATTTAAAATGTATCAGTGATGAACCCTCCATGATCTGAATTTGTCTGGCTTCAACTTCCAGCCAACGGATTGTGTTATACCTTTCTCTGCGGGACTGATGAGCCCATTATTAAATATTTTCTCCCCATGTAGATATTTATGGAATGTGACCCTTAACCATCTCTTTGTTAAGCTAAATTGATTGAGCTCCTTGAGTATGTAACTATAAAGACAGGTTTTTTGTAACCCTTTAATCCTTCTCATGGCTTTTTTCTGAACCCTCTCCAGTTTATCAACATCCTTCTTGAATTGTGAACACCAGAACTGGCCACAGTATTCCGGCAGCTGTCGCACCAGTGCCAAATACAGAGGTAAAATAACCTCTCTCTTCCTACTCGAGATTCCCCAGTTTATGCATCCAATGATTGCTTTAGCTCTTTTGGCCACAGCATCACACTGGGAGCTTGTGTTTGGCTGATTATCTACCATGACCCCCTAATCTTTTTCAGTCACAGCTTTCCAGGACAGGATCCCCCATTATGGAAGTATGGCCTACACGTTTTGTTCCTAGATGTATACACTTACAGTTAGCCATATTAAAACACATGTGTCCAGTTTACAAAGTGATTCAGATCACTCTGTATCAATGACCTGTCCTCTTTATTATTTGCCACTCTCACAATTTTTACATCATCTGCCAACTTTATCAGGGATGATTTTGTGTTTTCTTCCATGTTATTAATAAAAATGTTAAATAGCACAGGGCCAAGAACCAGTCCCTGGGACACTCCTCAAAAACTCTAGAGACCCCATTAGAAGTGTCATTTAATGATGATTCCTAGTTTACCATTATATTTGGAGACCTATCAGCTAGCTAGATTTTAATCCCTGCTTCAAACCGCTTACAGTCTAAACCACAGGAGGGATGAATAGATATAGAGAAATGATGCAAAAAATGCAAATATCATTCTAATATTTATATTTAATACTATGTAACAGGTCCAGTTGATCTCTCTCTGTTCTTTTCTGTCATCCATCACTATAGTATCTTAACTGCTATATCTTCCTTTTTCTCTGTAATGCTGGCATTGAGAAACATTCATATGGAGAAAATACAAACCCATGTGTGTTAAATTATGTAGCTTTGCACAGGTTCCTTTCCCTGATGTACCTCTAATAGAGCTAAATATTTTAGTGATGGCTGGCAGCACCATCGTAGTTAACGTTCTGTTAGCCTTGCATTATAGACACCCTTTGCTAGAGGTTTATAACTTGCCCAGTAAATTGGCTTGAGGCTTTAACTTGGCATAAGATTTCCCAGCTTTAATTATTTTTTTTCTTGAAACAAAACAAAAAAAAACCCTAAAAAACAAAATAAGGTCAAAATCAGTTTAACTGTTTAGTCAAAGGCAGCCAAAACCAACAGTATTTTGGCCAAATTCATGTCTTTTTTGTGTGTGTTATTCTAATTTAAAAGCAGTTTTGCTTTTTAAAATGAAATTTTGCAGGTAATTTGTGCATTGTAAAGGCTAGGGTCCCATTGGTATTTGTGTGTGTGTGTGCATGGAGTAACCTTTGCATTTTTTTAACCTAATAAGAACAAGGTGCTCCAAAGCTATATGTACCATGTAAATCAACCCGTATATTCTGCTTCTTTTAACTCTGCACTTGATACAAAAGGAGAACTGAATCACTCATTTAAAATGTGTTTAGCGCTAATCATATATAATCTCAGCAAAGGGGACCACTTCAAAGCTCAGTTTTTTTGTTTAAATACATCCATACAATTTTCTTTCAGTTTTCTCCTTTATTTAGTGTTCCATAGACACCTAAGGTGAAATCCTGGTCCAGCTGAAATCAATTGAAGTTTGACCACTGATTTCAATGTGGTCAGGATTTTATCCCTGATCCAAAGATCATTTGGGAGTGCGGGCATATCTCTCACTGACTTAACTGGGCTTTGGACCGGACCACTGCTCTTGAATTTGCAAGTTTCCTTTCAAAGCTAATGAGGGGCAACTTTTACTTTTATAGCTCTGTTATCCAAATTCTTATGGCAATTATGCATAACACAATGTAGAATGCTCTTAAATCAGGGAGAAATCAGATATTGGTCAGGACACACTAAATTAGGGCTGGATATGCCTTTTAAAATGTGACACACTGAGGGCAAAGTTCAATTCAGAAGACTTTACTCCAAATTTACTTGATATAATTGATTTCAGTTAGAACAGTAATTTTCCACAGTTAAAGTCTTGAGCCTGTTTCTGATCACACATATCACTACACCTAACACCATACATTTCAAAAAGTGACCCTTGATTTATGCCAATGTGAGAATTCAATAAAAACGGACGTTACAAAATCAGGCCCTTTATCCTTCATGGTATCCCAAAACTCTGAATCAGAACACCTCCAGTTGTGGGAAAGTTGCTCAAGCCTATCTCAACTTTAATCCTTTTTTGCAATAATACCTCACATTTGAATAGCATTTGCTTAAAGTTTGATCCTGACCTGGGAATTTTGCTGCTCACTTCCATGGAAAACCTGGGTCCCTTATCCATGGGACCTGCTTCTTATGATAATTTGAAAATTTGTAGCAGAGGAGTAGGGCACAGGAGGATAAGGTGAATAGGAAGAGGGAGGGAGATACAGGAGGTGGTTCCAAACCAGGTTTGTTTATGCATGGTGGCCCAACTCCATAGCTGGTGTAAATCAATGGGGATCCAGTAAATTCAAGGAGTAGCACTGATTTACACCAGCTAAGGATCTGGAGTATTTTGTAATCAAACTCATTACACATATTAATAGTAAAAATAACAAATATTTAAACATCCACAGTGTTTTAAATGGTTAAAATATCTAACATTTGTTTCATGTAATCCTGCAGTTGACAAGACTTATATATAATTTTAATGTATGTTCCTATGTAATAGAAAATACTAATCCTCTTGACAGTTAGCAAAATTGCATGTTAAATAAATCAGCAGCATTAACCTCACATATATAAAAATAATCCTTGTTAAAGGTAAGTAAATGAGATGGCAATAACCTCAGACTACTTTACACAGCACGAAAAGAGAAACTGCTCCAACTCCACCTCAGCTTTCCCCCCCTCAACAACAAAAATGGCCAGGAATGCTACAGAAACATGATACTGCCAAAACAAAAAGTGCATTCAATGACCTGGGTTTGAGGAATGTAAAATTATGAATTTTTACAATTTACTTAGTTTCTCTTTAACGTCCACATTGAAATTCAGACGCATAACTGGTTGTGTTTCTGTAGCTGCTAGATAGGGTAGCCCCATGCACTTCTTTCCACAACACCTGTGTTTATGTTGAGGCCTTGGCAGTACATGATCTTCAAGCAATCCTTCACTCACAGCTTTCAGCTTGCTTTCAGCCATGGCAAGAAACACTGTCCCTGCACTTTCACTAGCAAGCACTGTTAGAGTGTTGATTTAGGAGTCCTAAGCTTGGAATTTAATATAAATCAGTTTGTTGGACGCTCACTCCCATTGGAAAATGTTGCACAGACATCTACTTAAATCATAAACTGGAATTGATTATGAATTATAAATACTGCTGAACTTTTTTCATGATTTTTGCTGTTTTCATACATTTCCTTTCTTTTACGGCCTTAGGATTTCATTTCACTGTTTTCGTCTGTCACTCTGATGGAAAACAAGGGAGCAAAATTTAAAAATTAGATTTAATTACTCTGCGAGGTAGGCAGTAAAAAAAGTAACGTGAGCCAAATCCTCCCCTCCTCTGGAAAAACCCATAGGGGAGGAAAACTGGCTTGTATTCTCCATGAGAAGGGCCTTGAAGAATTGCTGCTCCATGAGAAGGGCCTTGAAGAATTGCTGCTGCATTCACCCCTTTTAGTATGGGGGAGGGGTTGATTGCCTCCTGGAGAGAGAGTGAGGTGTGTCCTTCTTACCCTATAGATCCTCAGTCTGTACTGGAAAATGAGGTGCTGCAGTACTGCAGATCCTGGCAAGATGCTCTTTTCCTCTGCTGTTTCTGTGCCTGTCCTCACTTTAGCGGCACATCTCCCTGAAGAGTCTGATGGTCTTTGGCTACCTGTGCTCAGGACTGGTGCCAGTGTTTTTAGCGCCCTAGGCGCACGGCCATTTCGCCGCCCCGCGTGCTGCTCCCGTGGCTCCGGTGGACCTGCCGCAGGCATTCCTGCGGAGGGGCCGCTGGTCTGCGGCTCCGGTGGAGCTGCCACAGGCGTGTCTGCTGGAGGTCCACCGGAGCCGCGGGAGCAATGGACTGTCCACAGGAATGCCTCGGCAGGTCCATCGAAGCCACCTCCACCCCCCCAGCAAAATGCCGCCCCCCAATAATCCTGGTGCCCTAGGCGATTGCCTGGGCCGCCTAAATGGAAGCGCCGGCCCTGCCCGTGCTGCACCTTATCCCCTCCATTTGAGGGGAGCAGAAGACAGCGAGGTAGAAGTTAATGCTGTGTTGAGCAGTATTAACTCCCACCTGGACTTACGCCAGGTTTTGAGAGGAGAATGCTGCACAGAGTGCCTGCTTAGGATCAACTCATCTCCTAGAGTACTTTCACCTAAGCTCTGATTTGCTAATCCTCACCGTGCAGATTCCTGTTGTGGAATGTTTCAACGAGAGATTTCTGTGAGTTCCAGGTAATACGCTATAGAGCTCCTGCTTCTTCTTTCACTGGCTTTCGTCTTAGGGCCCTTTTGTCTTTATTCTGGTCACATTTGCCTGCAGGAGAGTGGATCCAAACCTAAGAGTTATAACCTATTATGTTCCTTTGGGCTTCAGACAGACTGTGCACTGGAAATTATTGCAGTATTTAGTGATTGGGCTAGATCCTCACCTGGTGTGAGTCAATGGAGCTCAAATGGAACGTTGCTGATTTACATCAGCTGTCTCAGATCTATTTTGTTGACTACTGCTTTGCACAATCAGGTTTAAGTTTGGGCCACTACAGGATACGAGGAGAAATCTGCAGGCCTTGTCAGCCTCCAGCAGGAAAAGCCAGCGTGGGTTCCTCTCTGAAAACAAAGTGTGGCAGCTACAGCTTGCAAGAAAAGATATGGGAAAAGTTCCATAAGATGGGCAGGAGCCAATTCTGATAACCTGGATTTGCAAACATCAAACATTAGGGTTTAAAAAGCAGAATATCTTCCAAGAAGCCTAGGTTCTCTTTCTTTTGAGATTGGCTGACTAGAGCACACACACACATTTAAATGATACATAAACCTCTTGGCAAGGGTGGGACCAAAGCTCCCATCACTGAGCGCTGATGCATTGGAACTAGTGGAGAATATTGTTTCCCCAGGCCCAGACATGAGATCATTTTCCTCAAGTGCTGGGCTTTGGCACATGAGTTTTTTCTCTGAGAAACATCACGGCCTCAAATGAGTTTATTATCCAGGTGTATTAAATGACTCTTTTTGGTGCAAATATGTAATTAACGCTGATGTTGGGAGCCTTGATTTCACAACATGGTGCTAGTGTGGAAGCTTCCCACTAGCGTAATACCAGGGGGCTACTCCTATGGTTGGAAGGATTAGGATTTGTTAGCATTGCTCACTGGTGATTTCAATGCTGCTATTCTAGTGGCTCCCTTAGAGACATTTCAGTGCCAAATGGTTGTGAACTTAAAGTATATACCATTTTCTAATTTCTGTTATAGCTAACATGTTTAAATTACTATTCAGACAGTCACTTTTGCAAGGTTGGCCTTAGGCATATATTGGGTCTAGCTACACTTTGGGGGCCCTCTTAGCTCTCCTTACAACCTTGTTCCTATAACCCCCTCATCTGTTGGCATGCCCTTAACCATCATCTTGAAAAGTAGACTTAAAGGCCCACCTGCATCTAGTGAAAAGCATCACAGTCCTTCCCACCTACTGTCTCTCCACCCCTCTTGCTACTGAAATCTCCTTTGCCCCAGAGACAAGTTCACAAACCTTCCACTCAGATGACAAGACCCTCTTAGCATCTTCCCTCCATCCTTCTCTGCCAAGACCTCA
This sequence comes from Gopherus flavomarginatus, assembly GCF_025201925.1. Taxonomy (NCBI): domain Eukaryota; kingdom Metazoa; phylum Chordata; order Testudines; family Testudinidae; genus Gopherus; species Gopherus flavomarginatus. The sequence continues at coordinate 157,393,226 of NC_066619.1, forward strand.
ACCTTTTTGCATTGCCAGACTCTCACCCCAGCTTTACTGCTCACTTTGTGGAATTCTGCCTTACGTCCCTGTGTATCTTTTGAGCAGGCCACATAAATCCCAGGGCTGTGTACCAAAGTTTTTGTGTACAGATCCCTTCTGTCTCCGTCCCCTTGAGTTTCCCCTCTTCCTTTATCCACTCCTCTGAGTTGCTTTCATCTTAGAAACCCCTACAGCTATTTTTTAAAATAACATATAAGTAAAACACATGTAAAATAAGAAGTAGTACCTGCCTTCATTCTGAGCACTTTGCTTTTTATGTTTTATCTTATTACCTCACCTTTCATCTGTGTGGGTGGTTCCCCCCACCCCCCCTTCTCTTAGTCTTTTGCCCAAAGAGTTTACGTTCTGTCTTCCTTCATTTGCGTGGTGCCTAGCCAAATGGGGCTCGAAGTCTGTTTGGAGCCTAGGGCTGCTACTGCAATTAAATGCATAAATATATAATGTACACAAATATTAATATTTATTATTGCCTGCATAGTGTAGCTTTCACATCAGCACTTTGTTACCAAACTGATAAGTGCATAAGAAACTGATAAGATACAGTATATTAAGATGTTCTTTGAGCAGTGTCCCTATAGGTGCGCCACTCTAGGTATGTTCGCATCCCTGCGCTTCAGATCATAGATTTTAGGTAGCAGTGTGTGTTTGGCCTGAACACTAGATCTCTCTATCTCGTGCTCTGTGTTGCTGCTATATAGTGCTGCATGGGCAAAGCACCCCAGTTCCTTCTCAACCGCAATTGGCCTGTGATGGTGCCTTAGCAGAGCCTGTTGGCAGAGTTTCTTTGTAGTGTTTTTTCTTTCTTGTTCTTTTCAGTAGTAATCAGTTACTGTTAATATTTTCTTTTCTCTTTTTATTTCTCCAAATTTTTTTTTTGCTTGTAGAATAGTTATAGCTCTAGTGTAAATTATTTTTTCTTAGTTCTTCCCATTCAGGAAGTGAACCCTGAAAAGAGCACGCCCAGTTCCCCCAGGTTTGAACTTTGTCTCTCCTGTCGGGAAGTCATTCCTGTCAGTGATGACCATTCCCACTGCATTTTCTGCCTTAGAGAGTCACATGACTCAGGCACATTTTACCTCAAATTAAAATCCTGAACCAGAAAGAGCCGTGAGCTAAAATTAAGACTGCTCATGGTGGAAAGCTCGCTTCAACCAGCTTCCGACTCTGGATCCAGACCCCTCACTCTACCTTGGTCCCTATCAAGACTGGTCTCATCAACATAATTGGATCAGCACTCTCCAGTGACTTCAAAGAAGAAATTCTTGGATTCCTCTCAAAAGATCTAAATAAATGGGCCACAAGTTCCTCAAGTAGGGAATCAGTCAAGAGAAAGAGGTCCCTGATAAGGTCAGCTACCTCGGCACTAGGTACCTGTGAGGCTGCAGGATCCTCCAGTACTGCCAGTAAGACCAAAGACCATAAGAATGCAGGCTCAGGTACATCGGTACTGTCAGTGGGGGAGGGAGAGTAGTTGCAGAGAACGAGCCAGATCCTCTAAAATGGCACCAATGGAGTTTTATAGAGACTTGGTACCAAGTAGACCGGCCCTGCAAAAGGCTATGGTGATATCTGCTGGCCATTTGTGAGAACACAGAAGACCTCCAGTACCGACAGTTCTTTCCACTTCAACACCACTTCTCTCTATTCCAGATTACACCCTGGTCCCTGGATTTACATGTGTTACTGAGACAGTATACTCCACCATCCAATACTGTTCCACCCCTGTCAAGCGACGATGAGGAAGATGATGGGGATGACCTATATTTGGTGTCTATGCAAGGCTCTCCATTACAACATCACAGATCTAGCCCTGTAGAAACTCAGGCATGTTCAATTCTACTACCAGGGTAGATGAGACCCACCCAGTTGCTATGGACATCTTTGGATGCCCCCACCCATGCCCTTTGCACCACCTCAGTGGCCATATTGGGACCCATGGCTGGCATATAGACACCTCTAGCATCACCCAAAGGGCAAAGGAAGGCACTTTCCTTCATCTTCATTAGCCAGACCTCCTGACCTTCAAGAAGAGACCTTTGAGGAACTGGAGGAGAGACTAGACAAGGAGGCTACTCTGATGACCAGCATTTCCTCATCTTCTCCTGATGAGGCAGTTTTGCCTCCCCCACCAACTACAGTAGTTCCAAGACCTCTTTAAAAGGGTAGTGGATTTGCTGCAAATCCTGCTTAAAGAAGTCAAAAAGTCACTGCACAAACTGCTTGACATCTTGTAGATATTGTCAGCAGCCAGAATTGCACTCCCCATCAGTGAGGCTTTGCTCTATCTGGCAAAAACTATAGGGCAGACTCTAGCCACAATCCTCACAATGTGCAACCAGGGAGACAAAAAATACGTTCCATTTAAAGACGGAGACTTCTTATTTTCTCATACATCCCCTAATTCACTGGTTGTCGACACTGTTAATGAATGTGGCAGATAGCACCATGCTAAAACAACACCATATGACAAGGACTGGAAGTGACTGGATTTATTTGGATGTAAATCATGTTCTTCAGAGACTCTCCAATTTAGGATTGCTAACTGTCAAGCCCTTATGGAAAAATACAACCATACCAGTTACTCTAAATTAAATGTCTTTATTGAACACCTCCCATTGGATCAGAAAGAGCAATTCCAGGCGATTATTGCTGAGGGTGAGCTCCTTGTGAGGACAGCATTACAGGCATCTCTAGATACTGCTGATACAGCTGCTCCTTCCATCTCCACAGCAGTGGTCATGAGAAGACCTTTTTGGCTTCACCCCTCCAGCTTTCCAAAGGAGATACAAGCCATGGTGGTGGATCTTCCGTTTGTGGGCTGAAAATTGCTTACAGGAAAAAAATGGATGAGTCCCTCCACACACTGAAAGATTCTAGGGTCACATTACACTCTCTGGGTATTTACACTCTTGTCCAAAAAAGGAGACATAATAAGTATCAGATGACACAGAGATCCTGCCCTATTCACTTTCCTCCTCCCCAGAGGCATTATGAACCTCAAAGAGGCAGAGATCACAGAAACGGAGACTGCCTCACAACCATCAGCATCACAACCTTCTACATCCAAGCAACAATTTTCATGTGCTGGCTGAGGCCCCGAGCTACCACTTCCAGTTTAATTTGCTCCAATAACCAGAACATGTCCACCAATTCAGAGACTACCTTACTTCTTTTCATCAAAACTGGGAGTGTGTAACCACAGACAAGTGGGTACTAGAGATTGTCACTAAGGGATAGGTTTCAGAGTAGTAGCCATGTTAGTCTGTATCCGTAAAAAGAACAGGAGTACTTGTGGCACCTTAGAGACTAACAAATTTATTTGAGCATAAACTTTCGTGGGCTACAGCCCACTTCATCGGAAGAATGTAGTGGAAAATACAGTCTAGCCCCTTAAAGTTTGGACTTTGGATTTAGCAATATTCCTATAATGACACTATTTGTACTGAATGTACCTAGATGTGCTACTGCTATCACATTTGGGAGAACAAGTAACAATAATGTCACAATTGATAGGTGTTTTCAAGTCTTAAGAATTAGACTCTTTATATAGCACTTGGATAAAATTTGGAAGAGGCAAACAGTAAGAGTAAAAGCCTAAGGCCCCGATCTTTAAAGGTATGTAGGTATTGCTACACACAGCATTGCCATGCTTAGCTGATTTAAGAGCCTGGACTACATTAGGAAATTACAGTGTTCAGGAGTGTGAAACATTCACATCCCTGAAGGACACTTAGGCTCTTCAGATTTAGGGATTTAGGAGCCCAATGGGATTTTGGCTCCTAATGTGCCAAAATCCCTTTTGAAAATGAGAGGTTTAGGCTCCTAAATCAGCTAGGCATTGTAATGCTGAGTGTAGCAATGCATAAATATCTTCAAAAATATTGGACTAAATTCCATTTTCAAAAGTGACTGGGGCACATAAGAGCATATTTCTCATTGAAAATCAATGGGACTGCAGGACTACCTGAGCGTTCTTATCTCTGCCATTTGGAGAACACTATGGCAGCTTGTGAATTTCACGATGTTCAAATGGGGTTCCATATGGCAGAGATAAGAACCAGATTGACCATATCATTATCCATTAATGGCAAATGGCGACACTCACTGACAGATGTGAAAATGAGAAGGGGTGCAGATGTGGGCAGCAACCACCACTTTGTGACAATCTCCATCAAGCTAAAACTGAGAAGTGTGGGTCCACCAAACAAGGGACATAGATGTTATGATATTGACAAGCTAAAGTCCCTTGAAACATAGAAAACCTTCGTTCTGCAGATAAAGAACAGGTTTCAAGCACTTGCAGACCTTGATGAAGAGGAGGGGAATACAGATGAGGAGATCAGCAAGAAGAGGGATAGAGTAACAGCAATATATAAACAGAGCAGTGAAGCCTGTCTAGGCCACAGGCAGAAGAGAAGGAAGGCGTGGATTACACCCTGCACATGGAACGCCATAGAAACCAGATGAGCCCCCCCTGCAAGAAATTTTAGACACAAAATCTTAGAAGCTAAAGGACAAATACCACGAGCAGTATAGCAAGGCACACTAGGATGTCAAACGCCTTGTGAGAGTGGACAAATGGCATTATACTGATAATCTGGTGACACAAGCAGAGGATGCAGCTGTTTGTGATGAACAGGGAACCGTCTACAAAACAACGTGACTTATCAATGGTAAATGGCAGACACCAACAAACACTCTCCACAGAAACAAACAAGGACACCTACTAACAACTGAAAAAGAATAAGAAATGCACTGGATGGAGCATTTCAAAGAATTGCTGAACAGGGAGTCACCTAAAGAGGAAGCTAACATCCAGGAGGCAGAAGAAGATCTTAATATCCACTCAGACACCTGAGCTAAGGAAGAGATCGTTCAAGCCGTCAAATTTTTGAAAAATGGGAAAGTTCCTAGCAAAGATAACTTGAATGCAGCATTGTTCAAGGTAAATCCTAAATTAGCAGCATCTACATTTACATTTACATCAGTCTGGGAAAGGGAAAAAGTGCCAGATGAGGGGACCAATGAGGTTATAGTGAAGATACCAAAGAAAGGAACTCTCAGTGATGGTAATAACTGGCATGGTATCACACTTTTATCTGTGCCAAGAAAAGTATTGTGTAAGATCATAGTCCATCGTATATCAGAGGCAGTTGATAGCGTTCTCAGAAAAGAGCAAGCTGGTTTTTGGAAAGGACATGGATGCACTGACCAGATCTTCACTCTATGAAATACAATAGAACAGTGCTTAGAATGGCAGCGGCAACTCTACGTATATTTCATAGACTTTGAGAAGGCTTTTGATAGCATTCACAGGACCACCCTATGGCGCATTCTGTGGGCATATGGAATTCCTTTCTATGTAATCAACATCATCGAAAGCTTCTATTTCAACTTTACATGCAGTATTGACCACAGGGAGCTCAGTTTTGAAGTCAAAACAGGAGTACATCAGGGGTGTGTCATGTCTGCAATCCTCTTCAACATTGCCATTGACTGGGTAATGCAGTGTACAACAGAAGACATGCCAAGAGGCATTAAATGGACACTCTTCTTATCTCTTGAAGACCTGGACTTTGCAGATGATGTCGCTCTCCTATCACATACCCAACACCATATACAAGAAAAAAACAACTTGACTCAGTGCATTCAGCCAGCAAATTAGACTGAAAATCAGTCGCAGTAAGACAAATATCATGACCTTTAATATTGCCTCACGATCACTAGTACGGATAGAGGATTATGTTCTCACCAGTGTAGAAACATTCGTATACTTGGGCAGCACCGTCAGCCGGGACGGTGGAACAAGCCAGGACAGCTGGAAGAAAATCAGTAAAGCCAGAAACACCTTCAGGAGCTTAAATACAGTCTGAAAATCATCAAAATACACCACCAAAACCAAACACAAGATTTATCAGAACTGTGTACTTTCAACACTACTTTATATGCAGAATGCTGGGGAATGAGAAAGTATGATATGTCCAAACTGTCTTTATTCCATACAACCTGTCTCAGAAAAATCCTCCGTATCTATTGGTCCAGAACTATTTCAAACCAAGATCTATTGACACAGTGCAGCCAAGAATATCTGAGCACCATCATTGCCAAGAGGCTTTGGAGAAGGATCGGTCACGTGCTTCGGATGGAAACTGATTCCGTCACCAGAGTAGCAATAAGATGGACACCTGAAGGCAAGTGAAAATGAGGCCACCCAAAAACAACATGGCAAAGAGCTGTGGAAGCTGAGCTGAAAAACCTGGGGCACAGCTGGGGAACCATTGAAAGACTTGCCAGAAACAGACAGGAGTGGAGGAGCTTCATCACCAGAGGCATAATAGGAATATGATGATGACTTGAGAGAATAAGTACTAATCAGTATGTGTCAGGACTCCACGGACTGTCCTCAAATGATTTTTTGAGGACTATCTTATACATACTCGTCCTTGCCCTATATGTTTCCTCTGATCCTGAAATAGTTTTTAAGATCAATTCCTGGGAACAGTTTTACATTCCTTGCGTGAAATCCTGGCCTCACTGAAGTCAATGGCAAAACTCCCTATTAATTTCATTGGGGCCACGATTTTACCAGCAAGGTAAACAGGTTTTCCTTTCCATACAGATGAATGTGCATTAGATAGTTTTCAAGAATGGATTCTGAAAACTATTTCACAATTGGTGGAAACTTGTGATTTGAATCGGGTCTTAGCTGCTGTCTTTGGTTTGCTGTAAAGCTGAATAATTCCTGTGGAATAGTTTTGTTCCTAAGAGTGATTAAGTTGGACTTTTTTCAGGCTAATCAGTTTTTCTCACAGAATCAGTCTTACTTGGTGCAAATATGCATCTTTCCACTTCAAGTGTCGACAATAAACAGGGCAAAGCTTGTCTGATTCCGGGAAATGTCATCAGCCTGCATTAGAGATAAGGAGTGCTTTGCAATGGAATGATTGCATGGGAAGAAGGATGGTGGAAAACTAGATAACTGTAAGGATAAATGAAGGACCAGAAAAGCTTGTAAAATGGCTCAATAACTACGCAGATGGGGACTCTATCTGGGAGTATAGAATTTAAGGCTGGCTTTTTACGATCCGTGAAATTCCTTTACCAGAAGCATGGTGTGTTCAGATTGAGGTGAATGATGTGTTTTAAAGATAGGTGGTAGTCTGTCAGTCCTAAATGGTGTCTTTTTCTGTTTCTTGTGTTAATGCAGAGGATATTACATAAAGTCTGCAGAGAGGAAGTTGTATTATGAGATATCATTGTTTATGCTCTTTTTTTTGCTAAAGGACCTAATTATCCTTTTTTTATGCCTGTTTAATTCCATTGATTTCAATGGAGTTACGCTGGCATAAAATTGGTGCAATGGAGTAGAGAATTAGGCCCTGAAAGTAGATACTGTGTTCTTTGTGTATGAAAAAACTAACACATTTTGTTTGTTTTTACCTTCTCAATTAAGGAGTCGATGCAACATGTGTAAGTGAAGTTCTTAACTTACAAACAGGCCAAGCATACAAAATACCCTCAATACAAGCCTTTGGCACTACAGTTCTAATTCTCCTCTTACACCACTTTTACTCTACTGTAGCTTTCTTGACTTCAGTGGAGTTGCTCCTGATTTATTTGCTGGCATATTAGAAGAATTGATAGAAAACCACCTGATTGAAGGCTAAAGAGAATTTGATGTCCACAGCAGAACACTGTAGGACAACTTTTCTAAGGAAAGGTTAATGGGTCTGACTGGTGACATTTGTAATATGGTCCAGTATCCAGCAGAGACTGGATTGAGCTTGCCAAACTAACTTCTTGTTGCTCCACTAGGGATTTAACTGAAGCCCTCAAAATAAAATGTAAGTGCAGTATTTGACATGTGTGACAGACCCAAACCAGTGGGGTACAGGAGTCTGGTAGAGGGCAAATGTACTGGTTACTGGGTGAGTAGTTTTCTGTTCCCTGAGCGACCAGAGCAGGGACTGCACTAGAGTAATCAAGAACTTGCTAAAACCAATTAAGGCAGACAGGCTGATTAGAACACCTGCAGCCAATCAAGGCAGGCTAATCAGGGCACCTGGGTTTAAAAAGAAGCTCACTCCAGTCAGGTGGGAAGGAGCTAGAGGAGAGGAAGTGCATGTGAGGAGCTGGGACCAAGAGGCACAAGGAGCTGAGAGTGAGAGGGTGTGCTGCTGGAGGACTACGGAGTACAAGCGTTATCAGACACCAGGAGGAAGGTCCTGTGGGGAGGATAAAGAAGGTGTTTGGAGGAGGCCATGGGGAGGTATCCCAGGGAGTTGTAGCTGTCATGCAGCTGTTACAAGAGGCACTATAGACAGCTGCAATCCACAGGGCCCTGGGCTGGAACCCGGAGTAGAGGGCGGGCCTGGGTTTCCCCCAAACCTCCCAATTCCTGATCAGACACAGGAGGAGTTGATCCAGACTGTAGGGAAGATCACTGAGGTGAGAAAATCTGCCAATAAGCACAGGACCCACCAAGGTAGAGGAGGAACTTTGTCACAACTGGTGTCAGAAGTGGGATCTGGATCAGGATCTGTGCACAGCGTGGCAGAAGAAGGAGGGTGATTTAAAAAAAAAGGGAGAGGGTTTATTTTTTTTTTCACCACAATGGATGACTTAGTACGGGCATTGATACAAGCTACAGCAGCCCAGCAGGAGGCTACCTGTGTCCAGGCAGCTGCCCAACAGGAGGCAGTGTGGCTGCAGCAAGAGACTAATCACCTGCTGATGGACCAGGCCTCTCAAGATCGAGCTACGTTGCGAGAACTGGTGAACCAGGTAAAGACCCTTACAGAGCTGAACCGTGGCCATGATAGGACGCAGATCATATGGGCCAGCCATTGGCTGCAGAAAATGACCCGGGAGGATGATGTAGAGGCATACCTTCTGGCCTTTGGAGAGGACAGCCCTACGGGAGGCCTGGCCTCGAGATCAGTGGTCTGGCATCCTTGCCCTATTCCTGTGTGGGGAGGCCCAGAAGGCTTACTATGATCTGCCTGAAGGGGCTGCAGCAGACTACCCCCAGCTGAAAGCAGAGATCCTGGCCAGATCTGGGGTAACGACTGCAGTGCAGGCCCAGCGTTATCACGAGTGGAGGTACCAGGAAAATGAAACCCCACTGTCCCAATTGTATGATGTCATCCATCTCGCATGAAAGCGGTTGCAAACGGAGTCCTGGAGTCCAGAAGAGATACTAGAGGTTTTGGTCATTGACCGATACATGAGGGAACTACCGCCAGACCTTCGTGCCTGGGTAAGCCAGAACGAACCTTCCACCTATGATGAGGTTGTTGCACTGGTAGAAAGGCGAAGGACAGCAAGGGAGCTGACCCGACCAGTTAAGGAAGAGGCTTCCTGGGTTAAACTAGCAGCACTAAGCCCTAGAGCTCGAGTGACGGGGCCACTAGGAGAGTCCAGGTGGAAAAAGAGAGGGGCTGAAGGCTCACCAGAAGTCACAAAGGGTCAGAGCACTGAGAGAGAAGAGGATCATGATGTTAGATTGCGCAAACCAAGAGACTGGGGAATGCCTAGGGGAGTGGGGACATATAGCTGCACAGTGTCCCAATGCTGAGGAGCCGATGCAGTGTAACCTGGGGAACTGGGCAGACCCATGCTCCCTAATCCACTTTGTGGGGGTCTCACTAACCCCACATTTATATACCAGACCAGTAAAGCTAAATGGGGTAGAGACCACAGCACTGGTTGATTCGGGAAGTGCTATCATGCTTGTCTCGAGGAAGTTTGTGAAGTGTAGTCAGCTGCTGCGGGCTAAGCGTACGGGGATAACATGCGTCCATGGGAGAGTTGGTTATTACCCCACCATCCCAGTAAAACTCGAAATTCAGGGGAACACTACTGAGGTAGCAGCAGGTGTAGTCCCTAAACTCCCATACCCGGTGCTCATAGGGAGGGACTTCCCAGGGTTTGGAAGCTTACTCCCAGTAGGAGAATTGGAGGAAAAGGGGAACCCTGAAGTTAGTGAGGCCTCCATAGTAGACTGTCAACCCTCAGTTTTCTCTGTAATATCCCCAGATTTATTTTCCATTCCCAGACAGGGTAGAAAGTCAAAAAGGGAAAGGAGGGCAGCTAAGGCCTTGGGAACCCGAATACTGACTCAAAGCCTGAGGGTTGCTCTCGTAGGTAGGTGGACCCGAACAGCTGAAAAGGAGGCCATCCAAGAGGGAGAAGCACCTGAGTCTGACCCCCACCCTAATGCTTCTGAACCAGTAGAGGCTACAGAGACTGGGCCCCGAGATGTCGGGCAGATTAGCCCTGGAAGAGGAAATTTTGGGCGGGACCAGGCCGAAGACCCAAGGCACGACAACATTAGGAAGGAAGTGACTGAAATAGATGGGGTCCCCGTGGAAGGGAAAACCCAGGGACCAGGACCCTAATTCATAATGCAAAAGAATCTTTTATACCAGGTTGCACCAGTACAAGGGCAGAAGATACAGCAGATCCTAGTACCTCAAAAACACCAGAACACTGTATTAAGTCTTGCTCATAGTCATCTTTTGGGGAGGCATTTGGGGGTAGAGAAGACCCTTGCACGAGTCCTACAATGGTTCTTTTTTCCCGGAATACATGAAGAAGTGAGGAGGTACTGTGCATCCTGCCCAGAGTGTCAGCTGCACAGTCCTCGTCCCCACCTGAGGGCACCTTTAGTACCCCTTCCCATCACAGAGGTCCCCTTTGAGTGAATAGCCATGGACCTAGTGGGACCCCTGGAGAGGACGGCTTGGGGCCACCAATATATACTTGTTGTTTTGGACTATGCTACTCGCTACCCAGAAGCTGTCCCCCTGCGGAACACAGCCTCAAAAACGATAGCCAAAGAGCTGGTGGGGATCTTTGCCCAGTGGGGCTACCAAAGGAGATATTAACAGACCAAGGAACCCCATTTATGTCAAAACTAATGAAGGACCTCTGTATGCTGCTCCATATACATACCCTAAGAACTTCAGTCTACCATCCGCTGATTGATGGATTGGTAGAAAGGTTTAACCGAACCCTCAAGGCTATGATACGGAAGGTGGTAAGTCGGGACGGGAAGGATTGGGACACCCTACTACCCTACCTTATGTTCGCTATCCGGGAGGTACCTCAGGCCTCAACTGAGTTTTCCTCCTTCGAGTTATTATACGGGCGTCACCCCCATGGCATACTAGACATCGCCAAAGAGATCTGGGAAGAGGAACCCAATGAGGGGAGAAATATAGTAGAACATGTAATACAGGTGCGAGACCAGATAGCCCGTGTCACCCCATTATACGGGAACATTTGGAAAAGGCCCAGGAGGCCCAGAGAACCTATTACAATCGCCAGGCAAAAGTCCAACAGTTCCAACCAGGGGATCGGGTGATGGTGTTGGTACCCACGGCAGAAAGCAAGCTTCTGGCCCAATGGCCGGGGCCCTATGAGGTGTTTGAACCTGTAGGAGGAGTAACCTACAAGGTGCGGCAGCCAGGACGCCGAAAACAAGAACAGATTTATCACATCAACCTTCTGAAACCCTGGCATGCACAAGAGGCGTGCGTAACTGTCCAAAAAGACCTAACCCAGGAAAACAAGCCTTCCAAACAGGTGAGAGTGTCTCCTGATTTAACACCAGACCAGAAGAATGAGGTGTCTGAGATGATCTTCTGGAACCAAGATGTGTTCTCGACAAAACCGGGTTGAACAACCGAGACGTATCACCACATCGTCACGAACCCTGGGGCCAGAATAACAATGAGGTCCTATCGGGTGCCAGCGGCCAAAAGGGAGGAAATAAAAGCAGAAGTAAAAAAAATGCTGGAGTTGGGGATCATCGAAGAATCTCACAGTCAGTGGTCCAGCTCAATCGTGCTGGTGCCCAAACCTGATGGCACCACAAGGTTTTGCAGTGACTTCCGGTGACTAAACGAAGTATCCCAGTTTGACACGTACCCCATACCTCGCATAGATGAGCTAGTGTACCGTCTGGGTAATGCCCGGTACTTGACTACTCTAGACTTGACAAAAGGGTACTGGCAGATTCCCCTTGCGGAAGACGCAAAGGAAAAGACTGTGTTCTCTACACCAGAGGGTCTTTTTCAATACACTGTCCTCCCTTTTGGACTACACAGGGCCCCAGCTACCTTCCAGCGCCTCATGGACAAACTATTACACTCACACAACAGTTATGCTGCTGCTTACTTGGACGATGTGGTCATTCGTACCCCAGACTGGGAAACTCACCTAGAGAAGGTGGAGGCAGTCCTTGATACCTTCAGGCAAGCTGGCCTTACAGCAAACCCTCCAAGTGTGCTGTAGGGTTTATGGAGGCCAGATATCTTGGCTACATTGTGGGAAAGGGTCTGGTAAAACCCCAAGTGAATAAGTTGGAGGCCATTCAAAATTGGCTATGACCACGTCGCAAGAAACAAGTCCGGGCATTCCTAGGTGTAGTGGGATAATACTGACGATTTATCCCCCGCTTTGCCACAAAGGCAAGCCTCCTGACTGACCTAGTAAAAGCCCATGGACCTGATCTGGTAAGGTGGTCTGACGCAGCAGAGGAAGCAGTCACAGATCTAAGGACTGCCCTCTGCAGTAATCCTATACTAATAGCTCCTGATTTCACCAAGGAATTTATCCTGCAGACGGATGCATCGGAAGTAGGGTGGGGGGCCTTTCTATCACAGATGATCGAGGAGGAGGAACACCCAATTCTCTACCTCAGTAGGAAACTCCTTCCAAGGGAACAAAAATATGCAGTTTTGGAGAGGGAGTGCCTTGCCGTAAAGCGGGCCATGGAAGCATTGCGCTACTACTTGCTCGGGCGCCGATTTGTCCTCATGACAAACCATGCCCCTCTTCAATGGATGCAGCGGAACAAGGAGAAGAACACACGGGTAACCAGGTGGTTCTTATCCCTCCAACCTTTCCAGTTGTGTGTGCAACACAGAGCGAGGAGCCGTCACGGCAATGCAGATGGCTTGTCACATGTGCACTGTCTGGCATCCCAAGTTGCCCAACCCCTTGGTGTTGAGCTTGGGGGAGGGATATGTGACAGACCCAGGCCAGTGGGGTACAGGAGTCTGGTAGATGGCAAATATACTGGTCACTGGGTGAGTAGTTTTCTGTTCCCTGAGTGACCAGAGCAGGGGCTGCACTAGAGTAATCAAGAACTTGCTAGAACCAATTAAGGCAGACAGGCTGATTAGATCACCTGCAGCCAATCAAGGCAGGCTAATCAGGGCACCTGGGTTTAAAAAGGAGCTCACTCCAGTCAGGCAGGGAGGAGCCAGAGGAGAGGAAGTGCATGTGAGGAGCTGGGAGCAAGAAGCACAAGGAGCTGAGAGTGAGAGGGTGTGCTGCTGGAGGACTGAGGAGTACAAGCGTTATCGGACACCAGGAGGAAGGTCCTGTGGGGAGGATAAAGAAGGTGTTTGGAGGAGGCCATGGGGAAGTAGCCCAAGGAGTTGTAGCTGTCATGCAGCTGTTACAAGAGGCACTATAGACAGCTGCAATCCACAGGGCCCTGGGCTGGAACCTGGAGTAGAGGGCGGGCCTGGGTTTCCCCCAAACCTCTCAACTCCTGATCAGACACAGGAGGAGTTGACCCAGACTGTAGGGAAGATCACTGAGGTGAGCAAATCTGCCAATAAGCGCAGGACCTGCCAAGGTAGAGGAGGAACTTTGTCACACATGCCACTTAGCCCCTTTAATATTGATTTTGCATTTATCTTCTAATTTTCTCCAATATTAAGGCTTGATCATATGCACACAAATGACTTACATGCGTGAGTAACTACTGCACATACCCAAGCTATGGATCTGACCATGCCAAAAACACAGGAATGACATGACTCTTGTGTATATATTTTTGGAGGATCTGACCCTTAACTTGTATATGTGTATAAAAAGCTGAAACTTAAGTTATTTTTTCTCATATTAATACACATTTAAAAGCTTTGGTTGTTCTTGGCTTGAAGGGGGTGTTCTATATGTCATGTGATTTAACAGTTGTGGTGTTCTTGATTTCCACTACCTTTTTTCAATCAAAGGCATGACATCTTTGATGGGTCTTGGAATGCAGTTTAATGATTTGAGAAGGACCTTTTGATCTACTGTGAAAACATTACTATATACTTTAATGCACTTGAACTGAATGTTCAAGGTGCTCTTTTATTCAATATCAATAGTAGTGTTTGCTTTTTTGTACCACTATTGAAAGTTGTAGACCAGATTGTACTTTTCAATTACTTAAAACCTACCTGGATACTTGAAAGCATTCTTGATACTCACAGTAGTAGGCAAGATTTAGTTTCTTCAAGTACTGAAAATTATGTTAAGCTAATAGTCACATAATCTTTTAAACAGGATAACAAACTTTGTTTCAGTCAGAATTTCCTCACAAACACTTATTGAATATTGATTCCTGTTGTATTTATAAAATAGTATTAAAGTGGTTTAAAGGTGTACTAAATATGCAGTGGGATTGAGTCTGTTGCGATATTGTCCCTTACAAGACTGTCCTTTCCACTAATCTTTGCATATTCTTTTATGATACCTAGAAGAAACTGAAAGCCAGAGTACAAAATGCATACAAAATATTTAAATAATAATGTGTTAAACTTTTAATATAATCTTATAGTGGCTTCCAAATGAGTTCTTAGGTCTGTGATTGTGTGATGTGGTATATGAAGGAGAGCTCCTTTTGGAACAAGTCTGGAACATGCACCTGAGGGTGCCAAAAATATGAAAGGATTTATTTGCCTTCAGGCATGTGCAAGGTGGAACTCAGCCACCTGGGAGTTCACAAATTAAATTCCTGGATTATCTTTTATCATAGGAAAGGAAGTGTTTGGTTTGAATAGCATATTGCAACACATTAGCTGCAAGTTTTGCTGTGGAGATAATTGTGTGGGATAGCAGAACTCTGTAGTGCTTTCAAATGTGTTTTAATTGTTTTGTTTGAAGCTATAGTAACTGATATAGTTCACTGAACAATTGCAGAAAATAGAAACATCTAGCAGTTTCTATTTATTAAAATAATTTGCTCTTCATTAACCCTTTCCTTGTTGGATGTGTCTAGTACATAGACAAATTAATGAGCTCGTTATTTGGAGTGCTTCACAGGCATAACTAGTACCCCGTGACATCTCGCAATTATTTCCATCACTGCAACTCTCCATTGGTGAAAAATGTCACAAATAAAAGGAAAGGGGCTTTATGTAATGATCTGACACCAAATGTGTGTCCTAGTGTATTAGTAAATGATTACACGTGTACACATCAGTCTTGCACCAGTCACAATACAAATCCTAGTCAAATGCTTTGGCATATCTAAAATGAGAGTTTCCTTGGAATTATTCTTTTATTTACTATGCATTGTGCTTGTGCCCAAAATGTACTACTGTACCAGTAGTTAGGAAAACCAAGTCATTGCTCTGAAGAGTTTACAGTCTAACAAGGCAAGATAGACAAATGTACAAACAAAAATAAAACATTTGAGGTGAAGTTAAATTTGCACTATTACTTTTGTTTTGCTTTTCCCCTTTTTGCCCATCCCTCTCCTCTTTTCCTTCCTTTCCCCATGTGTCCAGGAACCTCAGTTCCACAGGGACAGTGCCTAGATTTCAGTACAGCCAACTACAGTACATTTCATAGTGCAAGTGGGCCAGGTGCTCAGATGGTATAAATCAGCATAGCACCATAAAAGTTAATGGGACTGTCTGTTTATCCTTGCTGAGGATCTGGTCTGTAGGTTTCAATTAGCCCCTAGTTGTATATTTCCATTAACTTGTGTTGGAAACGTGACGTGTAACTCTACTTGACAGAAATGCAAGCGGTATATCAATTCTGCCATGGACAGGTTTTCTTTCAGACTAGTCATTTCAAAAACATTTACTCTAGGTGTATTTTATTGACATAGGGTAATTTCCTTGAAAGTGTACAGTCTCCGTGGAAGTGTATAAAACCACCAATTTAATGAAGTTATTCAGCTGACATTACATGACTTCCAAATGACTGCCTCTAATAGTAGTAGGTATCGAAAACAGTCACAGGAGGAGCAAATGTCAAACCCAGATATAATAGGGGCTTTCCTCTGAGATCAAATCCTTTGGGGTTCAGTGTTCAAATAGACATTTTCAATTGAATTGAAACTTTTAAAGCTTTACAATAACCTGGCACTTGCACATCCTAAGGATTTAATCCAAAATGTTAGCCAGCATTTTGTGGTTCTTGCAAGAGCCTGCAAAAGTGTGTACGTAGTTTCACTTAGCTTTTAAATGAAAGTGCTGTAGGGAACAATGGGCATTGCAAAGCAGTTCAGAATCTCATTGGTGACAACCAAGTTGCATGCCATCATTTTAAAGGAGAGATGGACTTTTAGATCTTGTAAGAATATACTTCCAAAGGTTCAATCCTGCATGTAATTTGTGTGTTTGTCATTTTTGGTTTTCTTTAACATGTTGGGAGTGAAAGGATCTCCTAAAGGGATTATGGTCCAGCCAAAAATAGATATTTTTATCTCCAAGCACACCTAGTTTGCATTGTCCTGTTCTGGTACCAGCTGCAATGAAAACCCATTTAGGTACAAAAGATGGAACAACTGAAGCATAGCAGCCTTTGGTGTGAAACCACACCACTGTGAAACTGAAAAATCATATAGCTAAGGTACAGGCACAAATTAAACTTGTGCCAATGGAAGTATGTGGAAATAGGACAATCCCTGGATGATTCATAAGCATAGAAATTTCCATACAGAGACATAGCAATGGTTGGCCAATTTCCAACCGTTATAGTGGGGCAAAGTATTGTTACAAACAGTCAAACTGGAGTAATGTCATACAATTTGGAAAATGATTCAACAAAAATTAATTTGGATTTTTTTTCATATTGGAATGACCACAACATTTTGTGACAAGTATTGTTTTTTGAATTTCACCCTGCATTGGTTGCTTTTTTTGATTGGTCACAAGTTGTGTGGTATTGGTTTTGATTTCATGATTGGTGGAGCTCTATGCTTTAACAAAAAACAAACCATGAAAAATTCCCCAGGTTACTCCTTTGAAGACTATATCACCCTGGTTTTTCTTCTGAAAAATTGACAGGTATGTGGTAGCCAAATTCATAGCCAAAATCATCAGGGGTGACGTAAATGCTGGCATAAGTTACATACCAGTAAGTGGGTGTTAGCAAGTGGAGGCATCTGAGATTTACAGACTGCAGCGGGTTTTTTTCTGCTCTTCCATTCCTCCAGTTTACACAATATATCCCCTCAACTCCTATATTATTCAGCTTTCTCAGAGACACTTTTCCAACTTTTAAAAACAATAGTCTTTCTTATATGCTGTCTCTGGTAAACTTCTCTTGAATTTAAAGGGCTGTAGTATAACTGGATGCCATGCTCACCTATTTGTGTTTTAGATATATAGTAATCTCTCTTTACCATGCCTGGGCAACAAGCGTCAACATCTCTCCCTTTTCCACTTGTACAAATGATCTGGGCGGTCTAGGGAAGTGGAAGATTTTCTTCCACTTTGTCATTTTGTTTTCCTATTATTTACTGTTGAATCAAGGGCCAATTTCCTATCCATTTGTGCACTCTAAGTGCTATTGCTGAAAGGAGCCGATATAGTTTTGCCTGATGACTTCATCATTGGGACAAATTATTTTTGATGTGACACTTAGGTCCTCCTCTCCACCCACAGAAGAGAACAATCAAAGTTGCTCCTCAGCTCTGGTGTGCTGAATGATAATGTCATAGCCCTATTCGTGTAGCCCCTGGATGACCCTGTTTCATACTCAGTTATGTCAAAACATATGCCTAACATACAAAAGTGTGAAAAGTCAGTGTAGTCATTGCTATTTGTGTTTGATTTCTCTCTACTTTCAAACTTTTAATGTCAGGGATTCTGTTTTATAATTACCTTGAGGTTCTGATTAATACAAAGAGACAAAATGATGATTTCACATTCCTGGAGTGTTTACTTTAAATTTATTAGGAGAAAAAGATTAAATATTTGAATTTCAAGAGGTTTACACTTGCAGTTTATAGCCAGGTGGCTTGGATTTGAATTCTTGTGGTGGCAAATATCCAAAATTGAATAGATACAGCATAGTGCATATAACTGTAGTTCCTGGATGTTAACAGTCTAATCCTCTGAATTGTCTCACCTAATCAAACTCTTCCCCTTCCCCCTTTCTAAATGTACACCTCAGAGCATGGAAAAATATTTAAAACTTAAAACTTTTATTCATACACTAAGGGTTGCTCCTTATGCTCTGATTAACAGTCATAATTCTTCTAATTCAGCAGTCTTATTTTACATTTGCAATACCTGATATATTTAAGGCATTTGAATTATTGGGATTGCTCTGGATTTTATAAACTGGTTACCAAACATGTAAAACTTCTAAATTAATTTGACATATATACAGTTGTTCTGCATACTGTGTTATCCGGTTTAATTTTGATTGCAAAATTTTATCTTGTGATACAGCTTATGTTTTTGTTGTGATATTACTTTTTGCAATTTCAAAACTAATTCATTTTCTGTAACTCACAAGACTGAGAAATATACGTAGTATTAGTCAACTGTAACATTATTTTTTCACTGGATTTTGCCCTAAAATTATATGAAAGTTATATTTAATTCAGGAAATTAATTCTATTTTATTGTATTCATCTACAAAAATATTGATTACGACTCATAATTAATAAGTGCCATCTGATCAATGACAGAAAAGTCTGAAAATCCAGTGATTTCTCAATCATTAGATATAGTTTATTTATTAAATATATTTCAAGCATTTGAAAGCCAATTGGTGAAATCCTGGCCCCACTGAAGTCAATGGGAGTTTTGCCATTGACTTCAGTGAAGCCAGGATTTCACCCAGAGTTGACAGTAGGAAGGAAATAAAACAGAGTACAATAGCATTTTGTATTCTGGTTTAGAAGCCACATAATTAAAACTATCAATAAAAAGATTTTGGACATGCAAAATTAAGATGAAAAGTAAACCAGATTAGATAAAGCTCCAGTCGTTGAGCTGTATTTAGCTATTTGTATGCTTTTCTTCTGCTGCTTTTTTTTGTTTTTTCATTTGAGAATTATAGTGATGGCAGAGGGCCAAAATACCTAACCTTGTGCCAATGGGCAGCCCAGGAAAACTTTCCTGCCTGGTCTATGGTTTAGTTATTGCTCAGATGTTTTGTACGATACTCAAATTTAACACTTTGAAATGAATATGAAAATATATTATATGGATGAGGAAACTCCAAGTACCTTTTCATAGTTTCCCAATCTTTGCTCAGCTTGTTATATAGCTTGAAAAAAAGCAGTAACATATATACTGTATGAAGTATTAAATACTTGGAATCATTAGGTTCTAGCTGATTAAGTGCTTGATCCTGCAAAAAGTTACATACACATTTAACTATAAGCCATTGGGATTTGAGTTATCCTGGATTTTTAGAGGTATTTAACTAGCTACACAGATTAAGACTCTGATTTTTAAGACTTTCATGACTCTGACTCCGACAGTTCAGTGACTGGAAGTTTTGAGTATTATTTTGCAGCTGTAAATAATTGTGGGCACATTTTCATAGTTTCATAGAGATGAAGTCCAGAAGGGACCCTCAGATCATCTAAATCTGTCATTTTATGGCAATAGATATTAGAGTCTCTGACTTGAGAGAGCAGTCGGGTAATTTTACATCTAAATGCTATAAAATGTGCCCCTAGTTATTTTTGCTTGCAGAATTGCACCTACAGTTATTTAGTAAAGGGACATTTGGCTCATGCAGGAGTTGTACAGTACCAAGCAAGGTACTTAAAAATAAGATTCAACGTAAAGGGCTAGAGCTCATAGACTCGTAGACTTTTAGGTCAGAAGGGACCATTATGATCATCTAGTCTGACCTCCTGCACAATGCAGGCCACAGAATCTCACCCATCCACTTCTATAACAAACCCCTAACCTATGTCTGAGTTATTGAAGTTTAAAGACCTCAAGGTGCACAGAATTCTCCAGCAATTGACCCGTGCCCCATGCTGCAGAGGAAGGAGAAAAATCGCCATGGCCTCTGCCAATCTGCCCTGGAGGAAAATTGCTTCCTGTCTCCAAATATGGCAATCAATTAAACCCTGAGCATGTGGGCAAGACGAGCTGGCCGGGAAATAAAAATTTCTCCCATGGGAATTTTCATGGGAAAAATTCCCAGTCAACGTTTTACTGTTGGGGAAAAAAGTTAAAGAAAATTAAAGTGTAGGAAACTCTTGTCTACAGGACAGAGTTTACCGGTTATACAGGTGTAGATATACTGGTATTACTCCAAAATAATAGTGTCTTGTTTCAGTTTAGCTCAAACTTCCCTTCCCAAGTGACAAGCTATCATAACCTTAGTCCCAGATTTGGACCTTAGCGTCCAAAATATGGGGGTTAGTATGAAAACCTCCAAGCTTAGTTACCAGCTTGGACCTGGTACCTGCTGCCACCACCCAAAAAATTAGAGTGTTTTGGGGCACTCTGGTCCCCCTGAAAAACCTTCCCTGGGGACCCCAAGACCCAAATCCCTTGAGTCTCACAACCAAGGGAAATAATCCTTTTTCCCTTCCCCCCTCCAGGTGCTCCTGGAGAGATACACAGACACAAGCTCTGTGAATCCAAACAGAGTGACTCCCCCTCTCCGTTCCCAGTCCTGGAAACCAAAAGCACTTTCCTATTCCCCCAGAGGGAATGCAAAATCAGGCTAGCAAATCCAACACACAGATCTCCCCTGATTTCTTCCTCCCACCAATTCCCTGGTGAGTACAGACTCAATTTCCCTGAAATTTCCCAGTAAAGAAAACTTCAACAGGTCTTAAAAGAAAGCTTTATATAAAAAAGAAAGGAAAAATACATACAAATGGTCTCTCTGTATTAAGGTGACAAAAATACAGGGTCGATTGCTTAAAAGAATATTGAATAAACAGCCTTATTCAAAAAGAATGCAAATCAAAGCACTCCAGCACTTATATTCATGCAAATACCAAAGAAAAGAAACCATAGAACTTACTATCTGATCTCTTTGTCCTTACACTTAGAAACAGAAGACTAGAAAGTAGAAACTACTTCTCCAAAGCTCAGAGAAAGCAGGCAGACAGAAAAAAGACTCAGACACAAACTTCCCTCCACCCAGAGTTGAAAAAATCCGGTTTTCTGATTGGTCCTCTGGTCAGGTGCTTCAGGTGAAAGAGACATTAACCCTTAGCTATCTGTTTATGGCACGCCCCCCAAATTGCAGACAGTGGGGAAGCTCACTGGCGGCGATTTCCTTCTAGAACTTTAAAATAAACAGATTACTACAACACATGCACCTTTACATATACTACTAAGTATATAACTAACAGACTTCTACATTTTAAGAACACTTTTTAACTACTGAATTCTGGGAAACTCTCACGGGAGAGTGCATCAGCAACTTTATTAGGAGCTCCTGTGATGTGTTGAATTTCAAAATCAAAATCTTGGAGAGCTAAACTCCAACGACGAAGTTTCTTGTTGTTCCCCTTGGCAGTATGAAGCCACTTTAGTGCAGCATGGTCAGTTTGTAGTTGGAACCGCCGTCCCCAAACATATGGGCGTAGCTTTTCCAGGGCGTACACAATGGCATAGCATTCCTTTTCACTGACTGACCAGTGACTTTCCCTCTCAGACAGTTTCTTGCTGAGAAACACGACAGGATGGAAGTTGTGATCTGTTGCTTCCTGCATGAGCACTGCTCCTATACCACGCTCAGATGCATCCGTGGTTACTAGGAATGGCTTGTCAAAGTCCGGGGCCCTGAGCACAGGGTCAGACATGAGCGTTGCCTTAAGTTGGGTAAAGGCCTTTTGACACTCATCAGTCCACTTAACTGCATTTGGCTGGGTCTTTTTGGTCAGGTCGGTCAGTGGGGCAGCGATTTGGCTGTAGTGTGGTACAAATCGCCTGTAGTATCCGGCCAAGCCTAAGAAGGATTGGACCTGCTTCTTGGACCGTGGGACAGGCCACTTTTGGATAGCATTCACCTTGGCCTATAGGGGGTTTATGGTTCCTCGACCCACCTGGTGCCCCAGGTAAGTCACTCTGTTTTGGCCTATTTGACACTTTTTGGCCTTAACAGTTAGTCCTGCCTGCCTGATGTGCTCAAAAACCTTTTCCAGGTGTAGTAGGTGTTCGGGCCAGGAGTCTGAAAAAATGGCCACATCATCGAGGTAGGCAACTGCAAATTCTCCCAGTCCAGCTAGTAGACCATCTACCAGCCTCTGGAAGGTGGCGGGTGCATTTCGAAGGCCGAAAGGAAGGACATTGAATTCATACACCCCCGCATGGGTGACGAATGCTGACCTCTCCTTGGCAGGTTCATCTAGCGGTACTTGCCAGTACCCCTTGGTTAAGTCTATTGTAGAGATGAACTGGGCACGTCCCAACTTCTCCAATAGCTCATCGGTACGTGGCATTGGATAATTGTCCGGACGAGTTACAGCATTTAGCTTACGGTAGTCCATGCAAAAGCGTATTTCCCCATCTGGTTTGGGTACCAGAACCACTGGAGATGCCCATGCACTGGTAGATGAGCGGATTATACCCATCTGTAGCAGGTGCTGGATCTCCCGTTCTATAGCAGCTTGGGCATGAGGAGACACCCGGTAAGGTGGGGTTCTAATGGGGTGAGCATTACCTGTGTCAATGGAGTGGTATGCCCGTTCAGTCCATCCTGGGGTGGCTGAGAACAATGGGGCGAAGCTAGTGCACAGCTCCTTGATTTGTCGCCGCTGCAGACGTTCCAGGGTGGTTGAGAGGTTCACCTCTTCCACGCCACCGTCTTTTTTCCCGTCGTAGTAGACACCGTCAGGCCACTCAGCATCATCTCCCTGGACTGTAAACTGGCAAACCTGTAAGTCTCTGGAATAGAAAGGCTTGAGAGAATTAACATGGTACACTTTAGGCTTTAGTGAGGAATTGGGAAATGCTATGAGGTAGTTTACAGCTCCCAGGCGCTCTTGGACCGTGAATGGCCCTTCCCATGATGCTTCCATCTTATGGGCCTGTTGCGCCTTCAAGACCATAACCTGGTCTCCTACCTTGAAAGAACGTTCTCTGGCATGTCTGTCATACCAGGCCTTTTGCTCTTCCTGAGCATCCTTTAGGTTCTCTCTAGCAAGGGCTAAAGAGTGTTGGAGGGTGCTTTGTAGGTTGCTTACAAAGTCCAGAATGTTAGTTCCTGGAGAAGGCGTAAACCCCTCCCATTGCTGCTTCACCAACTGTAATGGCCCCTTAACCTCGTGACCATACACAAGTTCAAATGGTGAAAACCCTAAACTGGGATGTGGTACAGCCCTGTAGGCAAACAGCAACTGCTGCAACACTAGGTCCCAATTATTGGAGAATTCGTTGATGAATTTTCGTATCATGGCCCCCAAAGTTCCATTGAACCTTTCCACCAGGCCATTGGTTTGATGGTGGTACGGGGTGGCAACCAAGTGATTCACCCCATGAGTTTCCCACAGTTTTTCCATGGTCCCTGCCAGGAAATTAGACCCTGAATCTGTAAGGATGTCGGAGGGCCAACCTACCCTGGCAAAGATGTCTGTTAGGGCCAGGCACACAGTGTTAGCCCTGGTGTTGCCTAGAGCGACTGCTTCTGGCCATCGGGTAGCAAAGTCCACTAAAGTCAGTACGTACTGCTTTCCTCTGGGCGTCTTTTTTGGGAAAGGGCCCAGAATATCCACAGCTACTCGCTGAAATGGGACCTCAATTATGGGGAGTGGCTGGAGAGGGGCCTTGACCTGGTCTTGAGGCTTTCCCACTCTTTGGCATACCTCACAAGACCGGACATACTTGACAACGTCCTTGCCCATCCCCTCCCAGTGGAAGGACTTCCCCAACCGGTCCTTGGTTCTGTTCACCCCAGCATGGCCACTGGGATGATCATGGGCTAAGCTTAAGAGCTTCCCCCGGTACTTAGTTGGAACCACCAACTGTTTTTTGCGGCTGCCATTCTTCCCGGTGTCCACCAGAAAGAATTTCCTTGTATAAAAGTCCTTGGTCTATAACAAACCGGGATCGATTAGAAGAGCTGAGAGGCGGTGGGGTGCTCCGTGCCGCCGCCCACGCTTTCTGAAGGCTGTCATCTGCTTCCTGCTCAGTCTGGAACTGTTCCCTTGAGGCTGGGGTCACCAGTTCTTCCTCAGACTGTGGACTTGGGCTTGGTCCCTCTGGAAGCGATGTAGGTGATGGGGTTGTTTCCATTGCTGGTGAACCGCTCTCCGCTGGTGCACCTGAGGGTATTTCAGGCTCTGGCTGAGCCCTTTGGGTATGGCTGTCTGTTGCTTCTGCCAGTTGTGGCTCGCTGGCGCCCACTGGCATTGAGTTTGAAGATGGGGTTGCAATCGCTGGTGCTGGTTGCTGTTCCAGTTCCGGGCCTGGGACTGGAGGTGCTGTGGCTGTTTCAGTGGTTGGCATGGAATCTGGATCCACTACCTCTGTCTGGGTCTCTGGTAACCCACCCGGGGCGTCTGTGGACGGTTCAGGAACAGGAATGGGTCTGGAAGCTTGCCTGGTTTGGCTACGTGTAACCATTCCCACTCTCTTGGCCCGCCTCACCTGGTTGGCCAAGTCTTCCCCCAGTAGCATGGGGATAGGATAATTGTCATAGACTGCAAAAGTCCACATTCCTGACCAGCCTTTGTACTGGACAGGCAGTTGAGCTGTAGGCAAGTCTACAGCTTGGGACATGAAGGGGTAAATTGTAACTTTGGCCTTTGGGTTGATGAATTTGGGGTCAACGAAGGATTGGTGGATAGCTGACACTTGTGCCCCCGTGTCTCTCCACGCAGTAACCTTCTTTCCGCCCACTCTCAAATTTTCCCTTCGCTCCAAGGGTATTTGAGAGGCATCCGGGCCTGGGGATCTTTGGTGTGATGGTGGTGTAATGAATTGCACTCGCATGGTGTTCTTTGGACAGTTGGCCTTGATATGTCCCAGTTCATTACACTTAAAGCATCTTCCATCTGATGGGTCACTGGGCCGAGGTGAGTTACTGGAGACTGGTGAGGTGGAAGGGTAGGGTGTCTGTGGCTTTACTTGGGTGGTATGTGGGGTCTTTGGCTGTCCTCGGTTGTAGGGTTTATGGTCTGTGTGCCCCCTGGGGTAATCGTTCCCCTTGACAGTAGCTTTCTTGCTTTCTGCCAGTTCCATCCATTTGGCTCCAATTCTCCCCCCGCCTCAGCGAGATCTTTGGGTTTCCATCTTGTATGTACCGTGTGATGTCTTCAGGAACACCATCCAAGAACTGCTTCCATTTGTATGAGGAGGTGCAGTTCTTCCAAGGTTTTGAACGTTGTTTCCTGTTATCCAGGCCCTCATAGTTTTTTGCAATGTAGTAGGCGTGTTTGGGAAATGACACCTCTGGTTTCCACTTTTGGGTTCTGAAGCGCCGACGGGCCATGATCTGGGGTTATCCCCATTCGGTATCTGGCCTTGGTTTGAAAAAGTTTATAGTCATTCATTTGCTGCTTAGGCATTTCAGCTGCCACCTCTGCTAAAGGTCCACTGAGCTGTGACCTTAATTCTACCATGTACTGGTCTTCGGGGATGTTGTACCCAAGACAGGCTCTTTCAAAATTTTCCAAGAAGGCCTCGGTGTCATCACCTGCCTTGTAGGTGGGAAATTCCTGTGCTGTGGAGCAATAATTGGCGCCGGGTTGTTAGGGTGGCTGGCACATGCAGCCCAGCTTTTGCCAACTCCAGGTTCATGTTTTCCTCTGTTTTTCCTTCTCTTCATTTTCTTTTGTTGTTTTTCCATGTCTCGGCGGTGGCCGCTCTTCTTCTTCGTGCTTCCTCTGTGGGCCAACTCTTCTTCTGCTTGTTTCCTTCGGTGGGCCACCTCTTCTTCTTCTAGTTTTCTTTTGTGTGCTGCCTCTTTGGCTGCCTGTTCTCTTTGGTAGGCTGCCAGTTGATGCTTTCTTCTTTTCTTTCAGCTCCATCTCTTTTTGTTTATTTCTAGTTCCTGTTTGTGTTTTTCCATCTCTCGCCTGTGTTCAGCTTCTTTGATATGTTCTTCGTCCTCAATTTTTGCCTTAGAAGTCATGGTTCCTGTTTTCTTGTGTTGGGGTGCCCTCCGGTGTTTATCTTCTGAACTGCAGGCTCTGTTGCCTCCTGGAGTCTGCCTAGCAACAGTGCCTTTTTTCCCTTTCTCTCTCTAGCTAATGTTCAATGAAAGGAAACCAGAAAAACCACTTTATTTGCATGCATATAGTGCTGGTACTTGCCTCCTAATGGGAGGGCTATTGTGTGACAAAAGACCCTTAACAGTCTCTTAATGGCTTCTTGCTTATTATGCAAGCCACAAACTGCCAGAGAGAGAGCAGAAAAAAAAATTCTCTTGGTTCCCTTTTAAAACCAAACTGTTTCTCTCTGCTAAAAAGCCCTTAGCAGAGAAAAGAAAAAATATAATATTCCTACTGGCTTCTGGATTCTGTCTATCCCACCACTGGCTCACCATAGTCATAACCTTAGTCCCAGATTTGGACCTTAGCGTCCAAAATATGGGGGTTAGCATGAAAACCTCCAAGCTTAGTTACCAGCTTGGACCTGGTACCTGCTGCCACCACCCAAAAAATTAGAGTGTTTTGGGGCACTCTGGTCCCCCTGAAAAACCTTCCCTGGGGACCCCAAGACCCAAATCCCTTGAGTCTCACAACCAGGGAAATAATCCTTTTTCCCTTCCCCCCTCCAGGTGCTCCTGGAGAGATACACAGACACAAGCTCTGTGAATCCAAACAGAGTGACTCCCCTCTCCGTTCCAGTCCTGGAAACCAAAAGCACTTTCCTATTCCCCCAGAGGGAATGCAAAATCAGGCTAGCAAATCCAACACACAGATCTCCCCTGATTTCTTCCTCCCACCAATTCCCTGGTGAGTACAGACTCAATTTCCCTGAAATTTCCCAGTAAAGAAAAATTCAACAGGTCTTAAAAGAAAGCTTTATATAAAAAAGAAAGGAAAAATACATACAAATGGTCTCTCTGTATTAGGTGACAAAATACAGGGTCGATTGCTTAAAAGAATATTGAATAAACAGCCTTATTCAAAAAGAATACAAATCAAAGCACTCCAGCACTTATATTCATGCAAATACCAAAGAAAAGAAACCATATAACTTACTATCTGATCTCTTTGTCCTTACACTTAGAAACAGAAGACTAGAAAGTAGAAACTACTTCTCCAAAGCTCAGAGAAAGCAGGCAGACAGAAAAAAGACTCAGACACAAACTTCCCTCCACCCAGAGTTGAAAAAATCCGGTTTTCTGATTGGTCCTCTGGTCAGGTGCTTCAGGTGAAAGAGACATTAACCCTTAGCTATCTGTTTATGACACAAGCTAAACGTAGAAAAGGCAAGATGAATGAGGTAATATCTTTTACGGACCAAATTTTGTTGACGAAAGAGACAAGAACTCTATGTGGCCAAAAAGTTTCTTTCTCTCTCCAACAGAAATCAGTCCAATAAAGGTACACAGAGAAAATTCCACAGCTCAAGAGCAGAGGAGCCATATTCCACAAATGGAAGTATGCTGAGGGCCACTCAAAACAAATAGTACTTTCTCTTGCTTTTTAACTAACTTTCTCTTTAGGTGAGTGAAAGTAACTCTGACTTCCTTTCCAGTTTGAAAACAGTCAGAACATGTAGGAAAGTTTTGGAAGAGGTAACAGAGCTTTTCATCTTTTAAATCGCTAGCTTTAAACCTAAGTTTAGGTCACAAATGCAGGTGAATTGGGTGACTTCAGCCTAACTCAGAATGTGATGTTAGAACAGAGGCCCTGAGCCCTTGATCTATAGGAGTAGGGATGTTAAGTCTGATGTCTTGGCAAATTGCAATTCACGCAATGTATTCTGACTTCCTGAACCCTGCTGCAGTTTCAGTTGGATACACTATTATTCACTTCTGTTGTAAAGATTGCTGTGTAGACTTGATATGTGGTGTTAAATAGCTGCCACATTTCTCCCCAGAAGTGGTTGGACTTCAGTTTCAGTGATGTGTGGAATGTGAAATTCTTTATTTACTCAATATATTTCCTTTAATAACTTACAGGGAAACTGTGAGAGCCACTCTTGTTCATACAAACTTTAAGATACTTTAATGAAATTTAGCATAGAAGTATAAAGTACATCATTATTATTACTACTTTTATTAGACCAAAGAGGTTTGGACTTTTGCAAGCTTCTCAGTTTAAAATCTCTTAACCTTTTGGAAGACTTTCTGTCATGTGTTTTAAATAAATAAAGAATGGGCCAGGTCATTATATTTTCTTTTTCAGTTTTTATTCTGTCCTTATTCAGGCAAAACTTTGCTTGTCAATAATGAAGACCACTCTGTTGCGTCAACTCATGGGAGACAGCTTTTCCCTGAGTGCACTACAGCAACTAGCAGAGTTAGAGAATTGTATTTGAGCAACCTCCAAATCTAGGTTTCACCACTGGAGTCAGTGGAATTACACATAGGATGATTTTGGCCCGATGTGTATATTGTATGGTAGCAAGCCCCATCTTTATTCCTAAACTGGTGTTCAAACCAGTCTAATTTTAAATAATTCCTACTTGGAAACAATCCTACGTGATTCCTTACATGGAAAGAAAAACCTTATCTGGTGTGTCAAGGGAAGTGCTTCCCACTTCAAGTCACATTTAGCACAATCCAAGAAGAAAAAAATATTATCTACATCTTTCCAATGGTCTCTTCATTATTCATCTAAAAGCTATCTGCTAGGTAGGCCTCCGAAAACCACAGACATGGACAGCACTTTCCAAGAGAGTGTTGTACCCTTGTGGGCTAATAGGGAAAATTCCCGTTAAGTACATTTGCCAGCCTGCTTCACAGACCTCTGAAAAACTGTCAGAGATCAGTACAGGCCACCTATCCAGAACTCCAAGGTGAGCACTACTTCTAAACATTTTCAGCTAGTCCTTCTGGCCTTCATTCACTACTGCAACTGATAAGCTGCTCTACAGTCTGTGCTGAGGAGTGCAAAAGAAAAGGAAAGATGTGGCTCATTGTGGCAAGAGCTGATGAAAGCTTCCTCTCAGCATAGGTGTTTTACCTAGCCATCTTACAGCAACATTTGCAGCTTACAGACTTTGCTCCCAAGCCAAACTAATATTAAATAGGCCCGTCCGTCAGGTATTTCCTGTCTGTAACTTAGCTGAAGTCAATTCAAGGACTGTATACAGAAGGGATTAAGTAGGAATGGCTCATAGGAATGTCTGTAGGATTCCATGAGAAGTCATAACAAAAGCTTTGGGATGTAAGTGACTTTAATAAGGCAAATCAGACTCTGGTCACAGTTCATAACTAGGGCCCTACCAATTTCGCAGCCATGAAAAATGCATTATGGACTGTGAAATCTGGTCTCCCCCGCAAATTCTGAAATTGCTGTATTGCCACCCTCACTTCTGCCCTGCCTTCAGAGCTGGGCAGCCAGAGATCGGCGGCTGCTGGCTGAGCACCCAGCTCTGAAGGCAGCACAGCAGCCAGAAGCTGTGCAGAAATGAGGGTGGCCTGGTATGGTGGGGGGTCATCACTTTTCGGGGGGGGGACAGGACCGGCTTTATAGGTGGGTGACATGGGCACTGTGGTCAGGGATCACTGTAGTTTCCCCCATACACACAGACAGCCCAAGGCCCCTTTAACCACGGGGTCCAGAACTGGGGAGGAGCAGAGCTGGGGGGAGCCCCGGGGGGCTCCTACCATGTGCCAGGTTCCAGCTCCTGGTCCCTGGAAAGGGATGGGACTTCCTCTTTCCCTGCATGGGCTGCTCCCAGGGCCAGGTGAGAACCACCTCCGGGAACCTCACCCAAATGCAGGAAGGTTGGTGGCTGCTGGCTTGTGATCCTCCATGACCCCTTTTTGGATCAGGACTCCCATGGTTACAACACTGTGAAATTTCAGATTTAAATATCTGAATCCATGAAATTTAAGATTTTAAAAATCCGGTGATCGTGAAATTTATCAAAATGGACCATGAATTTGGTAGGGCCCTGTTCATAGCACTTCAGTTTGTGCAGGTTAAGTATTTTTAATGTAATCATTTTGCATTTTCCATTATATTATCCCGTGATTTAATATTAAAGGGGCAGAGATTTGGCCACATTTTGACCTCTTTGCATTGCTCCAGCAGCATAAAATCTGATGGATTCACCCAGTATAGGAGGCATAGAGCTATTAGAGCCCAGGCACCAGTGCATGATGTAGACCTAGAGGAAAAGAGGACTAGCCGCAGCATGCTTATAAATTAACAGTCCTCAGTTGCCAGAATATCCTCTTAGGCAGCTAGGCATAACTTAGAGCAGCTGAGGATGCTCGAAGTTATACCAAGGGCTTTGATGACCCCAGCTGGCCCCAGAAATGGGGATCAACAAAAGAGGCATAGTCACCTTTGCCCCCCAGTTAGGTGCATTGAATATGTCTCTGCTTCAGCTGGGGATCTGGTTCGCTGTTTGTCTCAAGCACATGTATATAATGTAACAATAACTACAGATAAAATCCACACATACGTTTTGACTTCTTACTAAAGGCAAAAAGAGAGGAGGAGAATTCTCCTACACAATTCACGTGGGTTAGGCAAGAAAACCAATGGGTTTGGCATATATTAAAGAGTCCAATTAGCATGGGTCTTAATGGACTAGTTTTTGGAGCAAATTCCTGAGACAAGAGCTCTCCGTTGACATTGACCATGATGTTAAAATCTAGGTACTGTTAGTCCGAACCCCCTAGCTGACCTCAACTGATTTGATGTTTTGTGGAGGGAAAAAAATGTTGTTGTTTTTTTCATTGATAGGATCCAAACCATATAGTCTTTAGCCATAAAAGCCAGCACTTTGAATTGCATCTGGAAGCAAATTGGAAGGCTGGGTACCTGTCTGAGGACTGGTGTGCTACATAAGTGGTGTAGTATGATTCCTCAGGCTGTCACCAGAGGAGTCATATTACCAATAACAATATCCATGTGCCAGGCTGTGAAAGTATCTTCCAGGCATCTGCCTGATTGGTTAGCGTCACTGCGGGATACTCTGACATATGCTAACATATCAATGGAGTTAAGGTGAAATCTGGCCAGGTTCCAGGCAGATTCATGGCTCCCATCCAGTACTCAGTAGCATTAGGTAATTAATAACAAGTTTCTACACTAGCTAACTTATTTTGATTAATTATTTAAATGTCTGTCCCTGGCTTAAGGTGGTTTGATAAATGTTTAAAATAAGAAAATAAAACATCCAATGTAATAGTCTGCCCATATATAAGGAGTGAAAAGCAAAAATAAAGGGGGTGTTTACCTTATCAGACCAGAACTGAATTTTTTGACTATATCAATAACTCAATGTAGACTTTGTCTAGGTAACATAATAAACAGTGTAGAAATAATTTGTTCAAACTTCATCTCTCTTGAGGTTAGGAAGAGTGTCTTTCTGAATAGTCTGTCATGCAAGAATTTGCTATAGTGTTTATAGAAGCCTTACATCTGATTTAGCAGACATACTGGTATTAATATTCTGATCAAAATTAATTGGAATATGCTGAATCTTTAAGAGATCTGATTTTTAAAATAAAAAGATATACATTATTTTAGTAAGAAAAATATCTCCGTGCATAAGCTAAATTATCTTTATTTGTTTGTGTAGCCTGTTATTTTGTTGGAAAGTGCTGTCACTGCAACAGTAAATTCTGCTCTTCTGGAAACTGTTTAGTTTTTGTGGCATCTGGCAGCATCTTCAATATAAGTCTTCAGTTGTATCTGATGGAAGTATAATTCAATCCCATCTGTTTCACACGTGCATTCTACTGAAAGCAGGGCACGGATGCAAGTTTATTCCGATAAGATACCAACAAAACCACAATATCGAGGCAGTCTGTTCTGGAACGAATTTTAAAACCTTAGCCACAGGAAGCATTGGTTTCTTTTTTTTTCCTTGCCAAGCCACCTACATGCTCATTGTGGTGCATATGTTTTTGGGTTCCTTTTTAAAGCCATCTTTAATTTACTCAAATAACCAAATAAAAATGGATCATAGTGACTTGAAAGAAAACAGGACAATTACTGCAGATAAGGCAGCTGTCCAGTTCTGTTTGTGATGGGAATATCACAAGTGGTCTGTTGAAGAAGTGGAAAAGATTAACAAGTAAAATGGTAGAAAGCAGAGTTACCAGGTCTGATTCACTCCTACTGGAGCATCAGCAGGGATGACTGTGTCCCAAATGGGGTTCACCCATCAGGGGAAGGCAGCTTTGAAGTACTGCAAGGCCTACATAAAAACTCTGCTGGCAGAAGTGCTGATCTTACAGTGTGACCATGCAGGTTGTCCTCTGTGCCTATGTGGAGCTCTGTTGACTTGGAGCAGGGGTTCATCTGTGTGATCTCATCATAGAATCAAGTCTTTGGTGTATCCCCCCCCATGGCTCCAAGGATATTTTCCCTCCCCAAAGTCTCCCGCTTTTGGGATTATGCTGATTATCTCTGGAACTCTCGAGGGCCTGTAGCCTATGCTTTCACTGACAGAGCCCTAGTGTGATTAGAATAGAATGATGCGTATACAGTATATCTCTGTAAAAATGTTAACAAATTGTAGAAGTTATACAGGAGACAGTCATGGCCACTGTTGAGATAAACAGACAATTTATATTCCAATCCCTGCTCCCTGTTTTTATTCAGCAATGTTAACTACTATGCTTTGAATTATTCCTCTAACGGAACCTTTCTGACAGTCAGAACATAGAGCTCATACACAATTGTTCCTCCAGGGATACTGCAAACACAGTGAACTGCCAGGATGTTTAATATTGTTTCAGCAGTGTAATTGGCTCCCCCGATTAACTGTGCACTAGCTAAGTATATGTTTAACATTTACACAAGAAGTTCTTCTAATGTTTGGCTAGGATGGAAGCTTGTTTTACAAAGTAACACCAGGCTCCCACATTGCTTATGTCACAAACGATACTATTTACCAGCAAGCTGTTCGCTGACAACAGGATACTCAGAAATTCTAGTTCTAATTTTAAAAATGTGTTTGTAAAGTGCATCTCACAGTTTATATACAGTGAGAAGTTCATCTTACTGTTTGAACATTCAAACCGCTCTGCTAAGGAAAATGTTGCGGTGTTCTTTGCAGAGTTTTTTTTTTATTTATTTTTTTAATTAAGTCACCATTGGCGTCACGTGCTATTATAATCAAGCTCCAACTACATTACAGACTAAATTTCAGTCTTTGAATCACTACTACAGTTGCACTCCTCTGGGACAATGCAGATCCCAATGTCCATAAAGTCCACCAGGAACTTCGCTGTTACTGTTGATTTTATGTGCAAGGCACTCCGATACTACAGTGATGAAACCTTTAGATAGATATGTAGGTGGAGAAGAATACCTCAAATTCCCAGGAAGAAAGCGAGATGTTACCCAGAGTCTGTGCTTCGAAAGCCCTTTTATGTTTTCCCTCAGCAGACCTTTGGTTACAAAATCATTCGTAAGACTTAGTCCTGATTTTAGATCCACCAAAGCACTTATCATGTAAAATTGGGTGCACAATGCACATCCACATATTGAAGTCAAAACTGAGTTTAGGTCTGTGATTCCATAATTAAACTCTGAAAGTTCAGCTGCAGAGTCCTTATGCCATAGTTAAGGGAACTAAGCCACAGAAGGTCACTGAGCCAAAACCAGAAAACCTGTGACTTTTGGCTGAACAGAATGTAGAATGATTAATTTTAATAATTTGAAATAAAATGTGATCTCTTTGAATAATGACTTCATGCAGTGTAAAAAGCACTCCATGCTGTAACCATATGGGTTAACATTTATACATATAATGATCTTTGATAGAGCTGCTAAGAATCTTCTTTATTTAAGTCAAAATATTTAGATTGTAAATTCTTAAACTGTCAGCAATAAGGCGGTAAGTTTGATCTATAGTGTCTCTTTTGTTGTGTTAAAGACTCTCGCAAATGACATCACAAAGCAGCTGCGCTGCACTTCACAGCTGACGCCATTTATTAACCTTTGACATTCAACGATGATATAAATATTAGGATTACTTTACTGCTTTATTAACAGAACAAATTCAGTGAAAAAATCCTATTGAAGGTGGGATCAGGCCCTTAGTGTCATTCAAGGATGAAAATAATTTGGAAGTTGCTCATGATTTTGTCACTCTTAAATTATGAGACTTTAAGCTTATTCATAAATCAAATGCTACAGCTGCTCTATGTCTCACAGTGCTTACATATCTCTGGACAGTCCATTTTTTTAAGTCAATTGACCTCTCCAAGAAGAAAAACAAAGCAATGAATAGATACACACGCTTGCATCTTTCTCCTCAAACAAGACTTGATGGGAACTCACAGAGTTAGAGGGTTTTGAGCACTGGAACTATACCCTTACCAGACTTCAGATAGAACCTGTAATGCCTTCATTGTTATGTCTAGAGCTGGTAGAAAAATACTGTGGTATTTATATTAAAAAAAAATATTATGGTAGCCCAAAGGCAGTTCAAATGCAAAGGGATTTTGTGCCATGTAGGGGCCTTTGTAGAGTTTTTGCTGCTTGTGAAAGAGTAAAAACTGGTTCTTTCTTAGAGGATTTATAGAATTCTGGTAAATTTCTTATGTTTTCTTTCCTTCTTTTTAGGAAGCTGGTTTCTAACAATTTCTCTTCCCCTTTTACATTTCTGGGGCATTGACAAATTTGAGCCGCTTCAAAATTTCTTCAGTTCTCCAGACTTTTGTCTGTTTCGAAGGCATTTTGTGCTTCCTTGGGCGTGTCCCCGAATATAGTAGCAGATTTAATATAAAATGCAGGTGTGTTGCTTCATTGAGTGTTTGTGTGTGAGCAACATGCAAAGGTTGTGCCTCCATCTGTGGACATACGACCCAATTTTCAGTTACTCCATTCCTGGGCTTGGCTGAGAGAGAGGTGGTTGAGTACTTTAGGGACTCAAGACATCACTGCAGCATTGCATGTGGAGGCAAACACATTGCCACTCTTTTGTGATCGTCAAGGCTCTAGCACCTTCGTGCCTCCTGGCTGAGAGGTGTCAACACACTTTCCGCATAGCACAGAGACTTAGACACAATATTGCTTCCTTTCAAAGGCATCAGCATGCTCTAGCCTATGGTTTAAGAAGGCTTTGAAGATGTGCACGTCCTGCTTTTGACCAGTGTTTTCACACTCAGCACCTCTTCTGGACACTGAGACTCTTGTGCTTTGATTTTCCCTGCTGATTTAAACTAATCTTCATTACTTGGATGCTTTGGGGTATTTGGAGCTACACTGCTGGTTAACTTGAAGACGATTACACTATACTGTCACCCCAGTGATAAGATCCATGGGAAGGAGCTGCTGTTGCAAATCTCCAGGATTTTTCACCATAGCAGGCTGCTGAGCTATTGAGGATTACAGTGCTGGATAAAAGAATTTTGTGGTCATATGCAGTATGACAAATGGGGGACCCCCCACCTTCCCTGTCCTCTGGGGTGGCAGGCCCGAGGGGGTGTTGGAGAGTGAGTCTTCCTGTAGACACCCTGGAGCAGCTCCTGTCCTCTAGGGTTGGCCCTGGCTCCCTGCTCTGGCCTGTTGGCTCTGATCACAGCATGCAGTTGGGGCCCTTCTCCCATGATGCCTGCCCATTTCTGGGCTTGGGGTGGTTTTTTGGTGATGGTGGTGGGAGGGGATTTTACCCTAGTGTTTGGGGGAAAGGGGGCCTGAGGTGGAGGTTCTGTGCAAGCACACAAAATACACATTGGTTAATTTGAGTCTGGAGGATTAGAGTATCCAAGTTCTTCATCCTACAAGACTTTCCAGGAAGAGAATTGGAGAGCCTGATTTTTCCCCCTAGCATCTTTCAGTTGTATATTTACACATAGCTGGGCATAGCTTGAACAACAATGTATAAATGCTTCTGATGGAGCTATGATGTGAAGCATTCTGTATACGATTGGAACTTTTTTGTATGCCAATCGGAATCCTGCTTGGTTTGGTCTCTTTAGCCCTGTCTTTTGGTAAGATGGTATTTCTTACATATGGCTTTCATTTGTGGGATTTGTGTTTCAGAATTTTCTTGTAAATTTCTCCTCAGAGAAATGATGCTGAGAGGATATGTATGCGAGAGTCCGAGAGCCACAGCTTTATTTTATTTTTATTTGTCCCCTCATAATTTATGGTCGTTGTGCCCATTCCATTTATGTGCTTGGCGTCCATTGATCCTTAAGACCCGTGAGTTCTCGGAATTGATTTTGCGGTAGTGCTCAGTTGGTCCTCGTGATAAGAAG
>NC_066619.1:159165542-159173042 GCF_025201925.1 Gopherus flavomarginatus
CTGAGCATCTCTTAAATTTCTTTCTCTTCTGAAATTTGTACTAAGGGCTGCCTACAGTGGGCCCTTCCATTCTCACCATTTGTTTTTAATAAGCTTTCTTCGTGGAGGAAGGGTTTTGGCTTATCTATTTCTTAGAGCTGCAGCTCCATAAAGGGGTCAGGATGTGCCCCCATCTATTTTCATCTGGTGATATGCCTAAGAAGAATTAATAAACTATTAAATTACAGTGCCTGGCAGCCACATCACTTTGCTTTTAATGTGTATCTTCTCTTCCTTTTTTTCCTTTCCTTTTCATTTCTTTTCAGGAAGAAACCGTTATGGTCATAGGCAGGGCCCCATTGTGTGTATATAAACACAACAGTTAGAAACACTCTTTGCCCCAAGGATCTTACAGCCCAAGAAGTATGTGAGCAAATGGGTGTGCAAAGTTCACTGTGACAGAACTAGACAAGGTTAGACTGCTGCCTGTCATATACAGATCATCTTATCTTTGCCTTGTGGATGTTGTAGGTGCTTAAAACAACATCACTGATGTGGAAGGATGTATGGAAATACAATGGGTGCCATTAAAGATAGATATTTACCACAATGTGGTATTTACGTGTAACTGTAGTCTCTATGCTTAGAGCGGGAAACACTGTAATAAATCTAATATTTGCAGGAGGTAAATATCCAAAGCTAGTTGCTTAAGGAGACCAGTATTTTGTTCCTGCCTCTGCCATTGACTGTTGTGACCTTGGGTAAGTCACTTCACCTCTTTGTATCTCTGTTTCCTCTCCCACCTTTGTCTTATCTATTTAGATGGTATACTCTTTGAATGAGAGACAGTCTCATGCTATGTGTTTGTACATCACCTACCACAATGGGGCCCCAATATCAATCAGAGCGTCTAGGTGCTACTGTAATATAGCTACTAATAATCAGCTGGGGATCTGGCCACCAGTTTTTAATGACCATTGCCATGTGGTGTTCTGAGATCTAAAACCATAGCATTAAAATGTCTAGACTCTGCCTAGTCTTCATTTATGTGCCATGCCTCAAAACAAGTTAAATACTTTACAGAGACACAATGGGCTGTGAAAATTAACTTACTGAAAAATTTAGAAGCTCCCTGTTCAGACTGCAGTGTATTATCCACCCCAGCCACATATCTTCATTTACTAAAGATAGCTTACTCTATATCATCCTCATTTACATCTTGTGATCCATATTGATCTCAGCTGTGTGATACTGTCCATCTAATGATACTTAAGCATGCAGAGGATACAGCATGTCAGTATGTCTCTTTCTGTAGTCAGTAAAGCAAGCCCAGCCAGCTTATAATAAAGGACAGCACTTCTCACAGCCTCGTCAATAGTATGATAGCTTTGGGCCACTGGAATCTCCGGACTTTCTGTTCCCATTGATAAGTGGAGATGGAGTGAACATTGATGAGTGGGAAATACTCTGGGTCTACAGTTATTATTACTAATCACAGTACAGAGAATATTCTGAGGCAGATGAATTTGTATGTGGAGGAAGTCTGTACCTTTTTTGTTTAAAAGAGATTGTAAGTGGTTTCTTTCCAGCCCTGTCAATGAAGGGAAACTTTGTGAGTCTTAAAAAGATGGTCCAAGAAGCTCATTTTCTCTCATTCCTCAACCAGAGGTGGGTCAGTCAGGTTTAGCTCCAGGCCGATATCCCCAAATGCTTTCCTCCCGATCATTTCCTGCCCTGAGCTATCACTTCTCCCTCTCATACTTCATTTCTCACTGTTTTATGTTGCTGTTTACTCCTGGGGAAAAATGAATGCAAAGTTGGGTATGAAATGCTACCAAGTCAGCATGGTATCATCTTACACGCACTCTTGTATTAATTTGTAATGAATTGCAGTATTAATGTTTCTATAAATTACCAGGCAGTGGAGGCTCAAGCCTAGCATGTAACTTTTTAATTTGGCCAAATTATGGAATGATGCAACCATTTTGTTTTTCAGCATTTGTAGGTAGTACTGAAGGGCTGAAAACTCAAGCTCTGGGAATTTAGTTTCAAATGTGGGGGCTTGGAGAAGGAACCATCTTTTGGGGGGAACTGGTCTATGACTAAGGACCCTTGGCACTATGGTAAAGGAAATAATAATAATATCCAGATCCTGCACTTGGATCCTCTGGTTTGCAGCTTTGTAACCTAAAATGCTAATTTGAGTGCTCACATGTAGAATTCTACACAATAGACTAGTTACCTAGGTTTAAAAACATTGGACAATATATGGTTTGTTCTGAAATGTTTTAGATCTTTCTATTGTTATTTATTTTATTGTTCTTGATGGACAATAGTAATATCTACCTCTTATATAGCACATTTCATCCATAGATTCGAAAGTGCTTTACAAAGGAGGTCAGTAGCATGATCTTCACTTTACACATCAGTAAGTGATTTGCCCATGGTCACCCAGCAAAGGAGTGGCAGAGCCAAGAATTGAAGCCAGGTCTTCTGAGTCCTGGTCCAGTGCACGATCTCCTAGAAAAATAATTAAACATGACATTGATCTAATGCCCACTGAAGTCCATGAAGTTTTTCCATTGACTTTATGGGACACTGGATCAGGCCCCAACCTGCTTCATCAATAAACTGAAGCTCAGCACTCAGAAGTACGTTAAATAACATTCACGAATATCATGGAATATTTCTATACATGTCAAGTATCCCCATCTTGGGGTAGCAATGTCCTGATTTTTGTTAAAGCAAAACTCTCACCTTTTTCCTTCCATTGTGACCCTCTATAAAGTTCATAGAACACACTGTATTTTAGTGGAGAATAAAGGTGTGCATCTGTTTTCCTGCAAATAGTTTACATTATCCTATTATTGGACAGTACCAACTAAATGTATG
Organism: Gopherus flavomarginatus; assembly: GCF_025201925.1. Classification (NCBI taxonomy): domain Eukaryota; kingdom Metazoa; phylum Chordata; order Testudines; family Testudinidae; genus Gopherus; species Gopherus flavomarginatus. The sequence goes on from NC_066619.1 coordinate 159,168,414, forward strand.
CCTAAAATTTAGGGTGGTGGGGGTTTTGAGGAAAAACAGCATAAGCAGAAATGTTTTAATCATTTTTAAAGAGAATGAAAAATATATTCTTTAAAATTAAAAGTTACCTTGCAGCATTCTGAAAAGAAACACAGTAGCATATTGTGTTGGTGCCTGACAATTAGAACGTGAAAGTAACCAGTCTAGTTATACCACATAAGCTGAGTGAGTGTATAGTATACAAAAAAAAAGTGAAAAGAAATTTAAATTATCAAATGATTTTATTTTTATTGATACAGTAATAATAACAACCTCCTATACAACACTGTTCATCAGTAGATCAGAAAGTGCTTTACAAAGAAGGCCAACATCATTATCCACATTTTCCAGAAGGAGAAATGACTTGCCTTAGGTCAGCTGCTGGGTCAGTGATTGCACTGACTCTAGAACACCTGTCCAGTGCTCTAGCTACTAGGCAACACTGCCTACCAACAAATTCACAAAGATATAAGGAAAGTAGAAAAATTCACTTCTATTTAGAAAAAGAAGAGCAGTTCTCTGTTTTCAATTGTAGGCCCTGATACTACAAAAACTTAAACATATACTTAAATTTATCCATTGTGAATAGTTCCATTAACTACTCACAGTGCACATGTCTCTGCATGGCTGAGGCCTGGAAGAAGAGGAGCATGTGAGGAAAAAGTTAGAACAGAAATGATATTAAACCAATAAATAATATCTCAAATAATGTCCAGTTTGTAAAAGCAATGAGATCACATTAGCGTCATTGACTACACAGAAAAAAATGTCTTAAAGGTTAAGGAATAACTATTAAAAATATGAGATATCTTCAATTTATATTTCAGAATTTTATACCCATTATGAAAGGGAAGCTATCGTCTAATTATGCCAAAAACAATTAATTAACATCAAGAACTCTGGAATGACTGAATTAACAGTAAAATAATTAAAGACTCTATTTAGTCTTTAGAGTTTTAGCAAACAATTTATTATATAGTAAATGCTTAGATTAATCATATATTTCTAAAAAGTCACTATATTTTCGTGCTTAAATTTCAGCTGTAATCCTGCAGTCATATCCATGTGGGCAAATTCTGCCTCTGGCTGAACAAAAGACAGCAATTTCTATCCCAAGTGTTCAGAATTTATTTTTTAAAATGGCAATGATTCAGCGCTAAGTTGTCCAAGACAAATCCAGATACATGTGGAGTCTGATTCTCTACTGTCTGACAACTTGTGTGTAGTAATATACACCTGTGTAAAAAGGGTGTCAAGTGCTATCGTTCCGTTCTGGTAGCTTTGGCACCTACTTTGGACAGGTAGCAGCAGCAGCACAAGGTACAAGATGAACACTTTTTTTATTATTCTGATTCTCATTTATGCTAAGGCCCCTTTATACCACTCTTGCAGTCTAAAGGGGCCTTGAAGTGAATGCAATGTGATTTAAGCCAGATCTTAAATTTAATTTAATTTAAGACTTAGGCCTTGTCAATGCTAGAAAGTTGCATTACTTTAACTAGAATAGTATATTTAAATTAGAACAACCCTCCTTCTGTGGACTCAAGAGGATGGAGTTATATCTGTACAAAGGTGATTTATATGAGTATAGTTATTCCCATATGGGAAGGGGAATAAGTCTCCTTTCTACCTGCATGGCTGTATCCAAACTAGAGGTTGTACCTGTTTAAACTATTTCAGTTAAAAAAACCACACCAGTAACCAAAAGAGTTATTCTGCTAAAAAAAAACTGACTAGGCTTTATTGTAAATTAGAATCAGACTGTCATAAACAGATAGCTAAGGGTTAACGTTCTTTTACCTGTAAAGGGGTAACACCAGTAACCTGAAACACATGACCAGAGGACCAATCAGGAAACAAGACTTTTTCAAATCTGGGTGGAGGGAAGTTTTGGATGTGAGTTCTTTGTTCTTTGTCTTGGGTCTGACCCTCTCGGCTCTGAGAGTGATTTTTCTATCTCCTGGCTTTCTAATCTTCTGTTTCCAAGTTGTAAGTACAAGGATAGTAAGACAATAGGTTTATATTGTTTTCTTTTGCATTTACATGTGTGTAGTTGCTGGAATGTTTTAAATTGTATTCTTTTTGGATAAGGCTGTTTATTCATTTTTTTCCTTTAAGCAATTGACCCTGTATATTGTCACCTTATACAGAGACTATTTTTAATGTCTTTTTCTTTCTTTTTAAGACCTATTGGAGTTTTTCTTTAGTGGGGACTCCAGGGAATTGAGTGTGCAGCTCACCAGGGAATTGGTGGGAGGAAGTCAGGGGGAAAATCTCTTTGTGTTAGATTTACTAAGCCTGACTTTGCATACCTTCTGGGTGAGGGGGAAGAGAGATTAGATCTCTCGGTACTTGTGTTTCCAGGACTGGAAGCAGGGAATCTCCTAGGGTTGTCCAGGGAGGGGAGCCTGGGAGGAAGTAACCAGGAAACAAGGGGAGGGGGTTATTTCCCTTTGTTGTAAGACTCAAGGCATCTGAATCTGGGGGTCCCCCAGGGAAGGTTTTGGGGAGACCACAGTGATCTAGGCACTGTATAATTCCTGGCTGGTGGCAGCGATACCAGGTCCAAGCTGGTAACTAAGCTTGGAGGTTTTCATGCTAACACCCATATTTTGGACGCTAAGGTCCAGATCTGGGAAGAAATGTTATGACACAGACCCCAAATATTTTTTTGCTGTTTTTGTTGCACTTAAATTGCCCCCCCATCTTCACCCAAAAAATATTTAAATCAGTGGTTCCCAAACTTGTTCTGCCGCTTGTGCAGGGAAAGCTCCTGGCAAGCCAGGCCGGTTTCTTTACCTGCCGCATCTTCAGGTTTGGGCAATCGCGGCTCCCAGTGGCTGCGGTTCACTGCTGCAGGCCAATGGGAGCCGCTGGAAGCCGCGACCAGTACGTCCCTCGGCCCGCACTGCTTCCAGCAGCTCCCATTGGCCTGGAGCAGTGAACTGCTGCCACTGGGAACCGTGATCAGCTGAACTTGTGGACATGGCAGGTAAACAAACCGGCCCGGCCCGCCAGGGGCTTTCCCTGCACAAGCGGCGGAACAAGTTTGGAAATCACTGATGTAAATAGTAGGTACAGGAATATGGAGTAGTATATCCAAATGTCATTATTATGATCAATGATTTATGCATTGATTTCAGTTTGATATAGGATTTACAGATTTCTAAAGATGGGACAAGCTTCTCTTTAATAGCAACTCTATAAATTCTTGTACACAATCAAGAATCTCAACAAAAAGAGGACCCAAACCTGCCAGCCTTTGCTATCATGGCTAATTCTTACTCCTGTGCATAGTCCCATTGATTTCATGAGGAAAGGTTGCAAGGTTTTAGCACCTTGATTGTTCCAAACCAGGATACACTTATGGGCCTAATTTTTCCACTGCTTTGCATCTTGTGTAATTTTTTGTACTAGTGCAGAGACAGAGTAACAACTACCATTCTGACTGGGTGGTGTTTTATACTCAAGTTTCACAACTGTAAATGCCTACCTAAGGTGAAAGCCAAAAGAAAATAAAGTTCATAGCATTTCCTTTGGAAATTTTCTGAAGCTGCCACATATTGGGTTAAATCTAAATTTTCATTAGCATGAGAAACAAAGATTTTTCTGATTTGCAATTCCTTTTGAATAATGTTTTGTTTTACACGAATAGGGACAAATCCTACTGTCTGTACTCACTTCAAGCCCTGCCAGCCTTCATTTACTATTGATTTTGGTATGAATGAGTAAATTGAGCATGATTTGGCCCATAATTTTCAGCTTCTCTCCATGGGTCCAATCCAAAGTCCTCTGAGGTCAATGGAAAGACTCGCATTGACTTCATTTGGCATTGGATCAGACCTCGTGAAAGATTATTTTATCCATATACTAAAAATATATTTATCTATTTTATATTCAAGGCATAATCTAACAGCCAGTTGGAGTAAACCTACTATAAGTATTTTCAGAATCCTAGAGCCTGGTATTTGAGGAGTGGGGTTGTATGGAGACAATTAGGCTGATGGATGCCTTTAGTGGTCTGAACTTCTTTATGCTCATCAAGAATGAATTCTGAACCTTGAGTGTGCCCCCATCACTAATATTTGCTGTGTGTGTATATGCGTGTTTATGTAGGCTGATATGTATGTGTGGATATCTTTGCTATCTTGCAGCCTGAGTACTATGTACCTTTATAAAAAAGATGCACATAAGAGAATGCAATAATAACATAGCAAATACATTTATTTTGGTAACTGGCATAATCTTTTCCTTGCTGCTGCCATCACTGAAATACTGGTTCCAGAAGCGCTTGCACAGGTACCTCCTTCTGTAAGCATGTACCTAGTATGGTTGACCCTTGCTATCCTAACCTATTCCCCCCAGACTCTGTAGAGATTTACTATTGGAAAGCATGTAACAGCCTTCCACACACTATTACCACTGGGTGTCACCCCAGGCACCCACTTAACGGCCGCCTGTTCATCGTGAGAAAGTAGAAAGACAATTGAACAAAAAGAAATAACTGTAAGAAGAGAAGCTCTTTTAAGGAACTATAATAATAATGTTAGGAAAATGGTGGGGAGCCAAACTTCTTTCTGCTGTTTGATGGGATGTCATGTAGTGTCTTTC
>NC_066619.1:159528042-159539842 GCF_025201925.1 Gopherus flavomarginatus
ACCCCCTCTGAAAAGTTCTGACAATCACACTACATAAGACAGACAAAGGAAGCATTATTTATTCCCTTCTTACAGAGGGGGGAAATGAGGCATGGAAAGACTGAATGACTTGTCCTACATGACTCAGGCAGTCCGTGGCAGAGCTAGGAAGTGACCTCACACCTTCTGAGTTCTAGTCCAGTGTCTTCTCCACAACACCATTCTTCCTTTCAATATTCATATTTACATTCAAAATGAACTAAGTTAATAATTACAGTTGCCACTTAAAAATGGAACCTTAACTTGGCCATTCTATGTTTCAGTTTTATAGGGCTGTATATTGTAGTTCTGTGGACATTAATGGATTATAATTCAGCTAATGGTATGATCACTGATGATGGGGGCTTAAATTCAGCCAGAGCTGTTGGGAGCAGAACGCCAGTAAATATTTTCAAACCTTCTGGAGTTTTTATAGCAGGAGGGGCAGCTCTGGGAAATACTCTATAAGAACTTAAGCCCTGTTGATGATGACTGTCAGACCATACATCTGAGCCAGCATCCCATGAAATGTACTTGTCTGATTTAAACTTTAACTTTCCTTCTTCTACATTGTCAAAAAATGATGAGTGATTATTGGCTGCCTCCATTTTGGGGTGCCCAATTTGAGATACTTTATTAGGAGCCTGACTTTTAGGAAGTTCTAAGCAACCACTCTCTGAAAAATGAGTTCTCCTTAAGGAGTATCAGCTTGGGCAGCCAAAAACGAATGCACCCAACATAACTTGTCACTTTAAAAAAATTTTTTTAGACCTTTATTTGTTATTTGGAATTTTACAAGTTAATTATCTTTTTGTGTTTTTCAAAAGTGACATGCTTGTATGGCAGTAGATATGTGATACTACTAATAATCAATGTTTAATTGTAAAATTAATGCGAAATGCTGACATACTTATGTTGGATATGTCTATAGATTTAACTTTAGTTTGTACAATAGCTCCTTGCTTGAGTGAATAACTTAGAGGACTATTTGAATACTGAGGCTGACAGCTGAATTTTTATCTCAGCACATAGTTATTATTGAGTTAAATCCATCTTATCTGATTGGCTGTTGTCCATATGCCCTCAGCAACATGGCCACCTCATTTTTTGATGCCACCACAGCACGTCACCTCATTCAACCTTCCCCCAGGCCTCCACTCCCAGCCAACCACCCAACAGAAAGTAATTAATTTTAAATTAAATTGTATTTAATATCTGGTGTTGGTTACAATGAATGGGTGGGGAAAGGATGGAAAGTTCAGGAGGACATGTTTGTTCTTGGTATTTAGATGAGTAGTTTTGAAGGCAATATCAATAAACAAATTGAGCAGTCCCTGAGGTCTCACTGAGGGCCATTAACAGCCAGTCAGAACACAGATCTGCATTATTTATGGTAACAGAAAAATAAACCTGCCATCATTATGCAAACCAGAACCCTCTCGAGAATTTTTAATTTAGTCTTTCCTCATGTTGTGTATTTAGATATTTAGGTGCATTTGAGGGATTTTTATGCCTTGCCACAAAGAGTCAATGCTGTCCACTTCTAGACACAGGATACCAGACTAGATGGACTGTTAGTCTGTTCTGATATTGCAACAATTCCTGTGCTCATCTCTAGATAAGATTCCCTTTTTCAACATACCATTGTCCTCTTTTTAATGAGTTCTTCCACCGTAGCTGGAAAGATACAGACAATACCCTATGCTCCAATCCCTAGATCCCTTCAGAAACAAAGCTTCCTACAACAAGAGAAAGGTGAAGAGCTGAAGATTCCATGAAATCCACTATGGACTTTGCTCTGCCACTGTAATGAACATAGGAAGAACATAATTATATTGATGGGTGCTAAACAAGACCCTGAAGACTAGTTTACATTAGGAAGAAAAGGTGTGTTCTTATCATGTGTTAGCTAACACATGGTAACTAATACATGATAGAATCCTAGTAAAGACAAGGCAGCCATAGTTTCAAAATATGTTCAGAAGTTGTCTTGTCTTCACTAGGACATTACAACTTATTAGCTTAACACATGGCAAGAATACACTTTTTGTTCATAGTGTGGGAGTGCCCTAAGGCCTTCTCTGTATCCAAAAGTTATACCATGATAAATTCAGGTAAGAACTTAAACCAGTATACTTATACTAGTATAACCCCAGCATGGACACATTTTATTCCTGTATAAAAGTGCCTTTTTATGTTTTGTTTATGTCATTTGGGAAAAAGTTTAAAGTAAACTGAAAAAAGGTACTCTTATACCAGAATAAGTATGTCCACACTTGCTAAAACCAGCAAAACTTTCCTGGGTAGAGAAGGTGTAAGATAGAGAGAGAGAATAACAGATAGCCAGTGATTTGTAACAATTCAGAATCAAGCCTCACACACTTCCTGCCAATATAAGTACCCATATAATTATGTACAGTCTGATCCTGCAGCAGTGAAGTCAATGGGTACTTTGTCATTGACTACAGTGGGCTCAAAAGAAGGCCTTCCATTAACATTAGCAAAGCATTTAAATTAAGTAATTGACTAGTGTTGGGAATGGTAGCTTGTAAATAACAATAGCTGGGTTTTTGTCCAAGGGAGATAATTACCCAAATTCCATTGAATTTCAATGTGAGTTTATGACAAGCCGGTGTACAATCCAGACCAATGGGGGGCTGAGTCACCCTTGTCCTGTAACCTTGCAATGCCTTGATGTTGCAGCTTCCAACCTGGACTGCTCACAATCAGCCACCAGCATGCAGTTTCACTCTCAGATGTGTTTGTATAACTGCAGCCTCTCACCAGCCTTGGTTATACTGCAGGATGACCCCAACACACAGCCTGTCCTGGACTTTTCCCCCAGAAATGTATGTTTTGTACTGTCCAGCCCTCTCCTGGACAGTCCAAATATATTAAGTCTGTTATTCCTTTAAGAGAATAATACACCAGTTGATTTCCTTAAATGGAGTTACCCAGACACTTCAATTTAAACACATTGGATTAGGTAAAACAATAAAACAAGTTATTAACTACAAAGAGAGAGATTTTAAATGAGTACAAGTAATGAGGCATAAAAGTCAGAAATGGTTACAAGAAAAATAAAGATAAAATGTTTTCTAGTTCCTACCTTAACAAACTGTATTAGATTCAAGCAAAGTTTTTCACTATCTGCTTCCAGCAAGATTACTGACCAAACTTTCAGGTCAGTACCACCACCCACAACTACCCCACAAATGCTGTTTCCTTTGTCTTCTGAGATGCAGCCCTCTTCTGCCTGGGCAGGACTTAGGAGTTTGGAACATGTATTATAACTCCACATACAATGTTGCCACACATATTTTATCAGGACAATAGTGACCAGCAAATTATGAGTTTTCAAATGATAACTTACAAGGCATGCCTTGTACAAAGATTGTTACAATAGTGTGTAGGGTGTGAATACACAATTAGGCACCTAACTCCCTTAGGGTATGTTTTCACTGCAAAAAAAAGCTGTGTTTTTACATCGAGATAGCTAAATTGAGTTAGCCATCTCCATGTAAAATCCTAGTGGAGACCAGGCACAAGAAGGTTTTACCTCAGTGTAGCTAATTGTGTTCAACTCCCTCTTCCACCACCACCTGGAGCTTATCTTCATGAGCTACATCAAGGTAACATTTACCCATGACTTGTCTTCACTAGGATTTTACTTCCAGGTAGCTATCTTGAGTTATCCATCTCAATGTAGAAACACACCGTTTTCACCTTGAAGACATAGCCCCGGGTTCTTTGAAAAATCCAACCAATAGCAATGTGTTATACTTTGTTACCACCCCAAATGTGCTCAGTACTGTAAAAACACATGGGAAAACCCAGTCCCTGCACTTAAGAGCTTGCAATCTAAAAAAATGAACAAAAGACAAAGATTGGGAAGAAAATGAATAACATCTTCAGGGGATAAGGTGAGGATAGGCCTTGCTAGCTCATTATTGCTTATTTTAACATATTTATTTCCATATTTTTTTATATGATAATGGTTTATATTGGAGGAGATGGCCTCTTAGTGGAGTTGAAGAGTGGGAGAGGAATGGTGAGAATAGATTGTGGGAACAGGACTCTGATCTCACAACTTGTTGAGTGTAAGTTGTCCCCTATCACTGTGCTGAAGCTAAAGCCCCCTTACACCACTCTGGAACCCAAATCATAGTAACAGCTACTCAAAGGCCCCTTCACACTGCTAGAGTGGTGCAAAGGGCCCACAGCATAAATGAGAACCAGACCTCATGAGGCTCAGCACAGTGACTAAAGAACTCAGCACACGATTTGCAGGATGAGTGCCTCAGAGAGGAGAAAGGGTAGAAGGCCAGGGAGGGAGATGGAAAGGGGAGAGGAGAAGTGTGCAGATAATACAGCAAACCTGCTGTAATTTGCTGATTCTGGGGTCTTTTCAGTATCCCATATGTTTTGGCTTTTTTTTTTTAAAGGCAGAATTGTTGACTTCTTTCACCAGCTCTGAATCAAACGCTTAAGTGAGTGATAATAACTCATCCTTTGCAGTATGAGGTGTTTTTTTTTCTCCTCACAATTATAATTTGTCTAATCTGAGCTCTTACAGCCAGAGCTTAATATATTTAACTTTATTGCTTTTCATTTTTATGGAAATAAATTCTTGTTCACATTCTGACATTTAAATTAAAGGGTGCGCACTAAATCTCATGCACAACAATAAATGAGCGATGTTGTTCTAAGGCCAAAGCCTTATGCATATTTAAACCACTTCACATGAGGCCAAGCTGTGTTCAATACATCCTTAGAAAACACATTTTCAAACCTAATTCAGCAAATGTAGTTTCCAGCTCCATGTAGATTAGACATGAGACATCAAGGGAGATTAGTACTTAGATCCCAATGCTGGAACTGCAGTATAGGAACCTAATCAATGAGACTCCATGTGGGTGTGAGAATCTGTCTGCACTAATCCCTTTGCAGATTTGGGCCTTAGGCCACTGAATCATTCTGACAGAGAGACAATATGATGTAAAGCAAATCTAACGTAACATGGGGAGAGAACCCAGTCTGAATGTGTTAGGACTGCTGCAGTATCAGCAACCTGAGAACTTAAAAACAATGATTCGGGAACTAATCATGAGACTGGCTTAAAAATCATGAGCTTTTCAAAAATACTATAGGTGGTGTTCTTTTTTAATTGGCCCTCTGGATCTGAGCCATCTGGGTACACTCTGGTCATTATTTCCAGCTGTGATCTGCAACTGCTGGAAACTCTCTTTTTTTCACTAAATGAAAACAGAGATTCTCATATAATCCCATCTCTCCAGGAGCTGGGAATTTAAGAAAAACAGCAAATATATTTAAACTTACATTGAGTGTTGACAGCGCTGCAGCAGCATTATTTTATGCCAGTCAGGGCTTAGGCACGGTTGTGGGGTTTTTTTTCTTTTTTCTTTCAGGAAAAGTAGTTTATCTGATCACAAAAAATGTGCACCATTTTCAGGAGATCCTTGGGAGGTTGAGAGCCATACGAACGGCTCCTAGGACTATTTCATTCCCTACACCCCTGAGATTGCTGGCTGCCATGAGGGCCTTTGGTGTAGTTGTTGCAAGTTAGAATATTGAAGGAGCAGCCATGGACGCAATGACCCCCAAGATTAGGGAGACACAGAGATAGCTAAAAGCCACTTCCCATAGCCTGAGCACTCCTTGTCCAGAGCCAAGGATCAAAGCCTTAAATTTTGTCACTGGTTACCTAGAAAAATATAATGGGTAAAGCACATGTTTGGATAAATAGTTTATCCTAAAGTCAGTCATTTTCAAGTTGAATAAAACAAAACATATATTGGAAGATCACCTCATAATAAGTATTGACATGTATAAAATAGAACAGGCTTCATAGAACAAATTTCATGGTTTAGAATTCCAAGAGGAGCTGGTAGTCATGCATTTAGTTCAGGTCGCCTGACACTTCCCATTATAAGACTTTGTTTTCCATAGCTTATAGCTTTGCCAAACAATTTGAGCTGAAATATTCAATGCCAGGTATCTGCTTTGTTCTGAATATTTTGGAAAGTTTCAATTAAAACAGTTCAAATGTTTCCAAGAAAAAGATTGGGGGGAAATATGTTGTTTTGTCCACATTAATAAAAGCCCTTACAACCATTTCATTGAGAAGTCTCTCACCCGACTGCATTAGGCCCATTTTGACAAAGCTCTGGCTGGGATGATTTAGTTGGAGTTGGTCCTCCTTTGAGCACGGGTTGGGATGGATGACCTCCTGAGGTCTCTTCCAACCCTAATCTTCTATAATTCTATGATTAGAGCAGGGATTTGAAATTTGGCAGGCAGGTGGCCCTTGTGTTAAAAATATACATTTTCGGTGAAGAACTGATCAAATATAGCCAAGTGATAAGCCTCTGCAAAATCTCAGTTTGCATATGCTCAGTTGAGGCTAGTTAGAGTTTGGTAGCCAAATTCTCTGAAGATTCCATTTGTACTGAGCCAGAACAGAGGGACCAGGGCCCCGTGGCCCCCACACTTTTTACAGGGCATAAGGGACAGTGGGGGGAAGAGGCCTCAGGGAGAATGGGTGGGGTGGGACCAGGGCCATGGTTCAGGCGACAGTCCCCCTACACACTTTTAGGGTGTTTTTGCTGCCCCTGTACTGAACATCCTCCATCTCAGGGATGCAGGAACTGAGCAGGACTTTCTCTGCACTTTCAGCTCTGGGGCTGAGCACAGGGACAGGCACTGAGAGCAGAGACTCTCTCTTCTGTGCTTTCAGTGCTCTGTTTCTCCCCTTCTGCCCCACCCCACAGCCTGGTATACTGGCAACATGGAGGGGTATTCAGCCCGAATTGTGTGCACAGCAGGCAAGATCTGGACCTGTAGGTAGAAGCTGAGGGAGGAGATTGAGACAAGTAGCCTGTGGGTGGGAGACTGGGAATGTGAGCTGACAGAGTATGGAGGAACAGGAAGTCAGCAGAGGGGCAGAAATTGGGAATGTCTGAGGAAGAAGACTGGGATTCGAGGGGTGGGAAATGGTAGTGAGGCCCCGGGAACCAGTGTGGGAAGGGTGAAAATAACTGTAGGAGAAGTAGGAAACAGGGAGAGGAAACTGAGATAGGATGAGGAACTGGGGGTGGGGGGAAATTGGGACTGGCTGGGCAAGTTAGGACTGAGATGAAGAGTTGAGGATGGAGATTATGATTAGCTAGGTGAGGAGGCTGGAATGAGGAGTTGGGTGGACAAAGGAAGGAGGAACTGGGGTGAAGGGAAATAGACAAGGACAGAAGGGTCTATGACCACTCCGGCATACTGCTCACCAGAACCTGGAATAGAATCCAAGGTTCATGGAGCTCTGCATTCTTCTGCTATTAGTATATATCTGAAAACCACCGACAAAATGTATCTCGTCCCCCTCTAATAGTGGTAATTGGTCTACATAGAGGATGACAACTATGATGAGTTATCCACCCCCAACAAGGCATAAAGAGGTAAAATAGGCCAATTAACCAGGCTGTTTGCAGAGCATAGGATCCCTGGGCTAGAACTTGGAACGGGGGTGGGAGGGCAGTAACCCTCTGGGAAAGTGGAACAGACTGAGCAGTGGATCAGAAGACTGCCTGGAAACAGTTTGTCTAGTGGGACTTTGTTACCCCAGAAGAGGAGTATGATAGTGACCTGGCTGGAGGGCTGGGTCCTGAAGAGGGAATACCCTGAGTGTAGAGAGAGACACACAATGGTGTGAGCACTGATACCCAGATGAGCCACAAGGAGGCAACCCAGAGGTGATGAGTAGTGAAACCTTGTGACAATAACTTACTACTGTTATCAGTTGTTTCATTAGTTCAAATGGCAGTGGTCTGTAGCAATGGAGCTAACGTTTCAAAACCATGCTGATAAACCACGTGGGTGTTAACATGATTCCACATGATGGAATTTTGGGGTTTTCAGATTTCTCTTTTAAAAACCTAGGATGTTACAACAAAAACATACATTTAACAAACAGCAAAGTGGAAAAACCAAGTACTCAAAGTCAGGAAATACCTGAATTAAGGTTGCATCTCAAACAGATCATCAAAAATTAGTGAACACTTTTGACCTTCGTATCTCTGTGGGTATGTTTACTCTGCAGTAACAGACCTGTAGCAGGGGAAGGTCTCTCAGCCTGGGCTCCAGCCCCAGTCTGCATGTCTACACTACTATTTTTTAATCCTATGAGCCCAAATCAGCTGAGAGGTGATTCCACAGTTTTTTTATCACTGTATAGACATACCCTGAGAATCAATTCCTCATCTATAAAATGGGAATAATACCATCCTCTTGCCTCTGAGAGGTGTTATGAAAATAAATTTATTTCTGCTTCTGAGGTACTCAGACACTAGTGATGATCAAAGACTGAATCATAATGCACACACACACACAAGACAGCTGAACTAAGGTGGCACAGACAGGAGATGCCAGAATTAAGGCTAACTTTGGAGTGTTTGACTTTTCAACCCTAATGTTCTTTTAATTTAGTCTTTTGTGTTGTATAATAAATGTTATTGCACCTTAATATAAATATATTTAAATTCTGGCAGCGCAAGGGTCTTAGAGTGTGATGCCAAGGAATATCCAATTTTTGGGTCCCAAGCAATGCAATAGGGCCTATGAGGCCATGATGTGCTTTTACTCTTGAAGTGTAACTGACCAAACTGTTAATAGCTTGGCGAGATGAATTATCCATCTCTTAACTTAAATGGAGATTTTACATTGTCCTCCTGGCTGATGTCTTGGCAGATTCAGCTGCAGACAAAGTTATTGCCTAGAAAAGTTGGGCTTTTCCCATTGATGGCTGTCCTTTTCATGTGCTCATATAATGTGGATGTGAGAGAGTGGCACACAAATATCAAGAAAAGACTGTACTCCTAGGAAGCTCCACTTAACAAAAACGTTAGGCCAGAATTATCATAGATAGCTAGTGCCACCAAAATGGTCTCTGTGATACTATCTACTTTTCATAGATTCCAAAGCCAGAAGGGACCATTTTGATCATCTACTCTGACCTGTTTAACTAAGGCCATGGAATTTCCCCAAAATAATTCCTAGAGCAGATATGTTAGAAAAACATCCAAATACATTTGCATATCTTGGGTCAAATTCTTTGCCTATATTACTCCACTGACTCCAATGAAATTATTCAACAGAGAATTTTGCTCCATTAGTATAGGGTAATTTGATCCCATCCCTTCCCTCTTCCCAAAAATATTAATATACTGTAAGAAACAATCACCATGATTATAAAAATTGGGTCTCCAAAGTCAGGCTCCGAATATAATGTTTAGGCACCTACCTCAGTAGCTTGCTTTTAAAGGTTTGTGTCAGAGTCTGGGTGATTAGGAGTTTTTAAAAAATGAAGATGCTGATTGAGAAGCCTAAATATGGATTTAGCAGCCTAACTTTAAACAACCGTCTTGTCCAATAAAAAGATATGCCAGTCATCAGCTGCTTAGTTCCCTCTCGTCATTCCTTATCCTCTTGCAAATATAAACTGTCTGAATCCCTGCGATAATACTACCTTGGCCACTTGAGGGCATCAAAAATAAACACAACATTAAAGCTACAGTCAGCCCAATTACTAACCATCCCTAGGTTTACTTAAAGAATGGCACTCAGTGTGTGGTTATGAGGTTTTTCCTATACTTTCTTAAAGACTGCACAAGAAAAAATAGAGGAATTGCTCCTCTGCCACCTAACCTTATTACTGTGTCATACAGGATTACACATTCCAAATCAAATTCACAATGGTACTGGATTTCAAGGTCTTAGTTTTGTTACGTTTCCAAATATAGAACAAAGTGGTGAAAATTCAAGTTGAGTTTCAAAATATTTAATATATTTCATAGTAGAGTACTGATACATTTAAAAATTGAGTTAAAAGGCATGACTAAAATCCAGAATCCAGTGTTTTTCAGTGCAAGCCTCTGTTGTCTATGATGTTTGGTATTTAGAGAAGGATTTTGGTAGTTTTCCCATCAATCAAAATTGTGGATCTAAGTGCATTTCTCTGGCTATGTGAGCTAGATGAACACACTGGTCTCACTGCATATTCTGTCTCTCCAAGATTTATCCCTTTAAAGGGTTACAAAGAAGATGCATTTTGAATCACTACATGATTGGGGCAAATCTTCTAAATCACTGCATTCCCTTAAGTGAAGAAGCTATACTCACACAGTGAAAACAATTTTTTTTTCTTTTGGGCATCTCTGTAGTCAGCCAGCCAGCTAACAGCAATAGCAACCAGTAATGCCCATCATCAGCCCAAAATCAATAGGTTAGAGGGCACCCATTGGATTATCAACAGTATTAGAGGCCAAAAGAAAGGAGAATGTTATTAGAAATCAGTGATGATAACATCTGAAGTGCTGGGGTGAGAGGAAGCCAGGGAAGAGGCTGGGAACTACTTGACTATAGCATACCAGGGTATAATATTTTTTTCCTTTCACGACTGCAGCTCACTAGGGAGAGCGAGAGAGGGGGGAAATAAAAGTTTACTTTTAAAAATTGATTCTGTGTTGCGAAGAAAATGAAGTTGAAGGGCTATTAAGAAGTATTCTTTAGAGAAAGTATATTGCATTACCAATCCCTTGTGGTTCATGTGAAAAAACCAGTTGCATATCTGAATGCAAGAGTAAATTAACACATGCCTGTGACGAGTAATGCTGCATAATAACTCCACTTTAAGCATCTAAAAACTGAGTTCTAAGATTACTAATTGAGAGAGAAAATGTAGAAAGAGAGTTACCACTATTATTTTGATGTTTTAAAGGACAAATGGTAGACTTTGTACCTAATATAGTTGAATGAAGGACTAGATAGTTTATGATACTGGAAATGAACTCGAGGGACCTTCACCTCTAAGTTGCTGGTTCAGCGCCTTTCTTGATGCTATGGCTATTTTCTACATGGTTAAATATGCAATTGCTTATGTAACTGTGTGTGATACAAGATATATCATTTGGCATAAACAAAATTCAGCCAAAAGAAAACCTGATTGTTTATGAAAAAAGAGAAAGGTGTGTGGGGAGGGGATCCTCTTAATTTGGGGGGTATTAGTTTGAACATTGCCACAAGTCTTGTGGAAGTGGGGCCAATGCTGGTCACAATCCAATCCAGGGCTTCCAGAATAGGAAGGCATTCCCCACACCATTTTAAAGACAGGCTTGGGTGAAGGGCTTGATGAGCCTGGTGCAGAAGAATGGAGTAAGTAGATAACTAGGAAATACGGCCCAGAGGGAATTGTGAGAAGGCTCTGAAGGACTATCCTTCAGTGCCTGAAGGGTAAAGAATGGTGTCCCTAGCCTCTGTTCATCAGAGGATGGAGATGGATGGCAGGAGAGAGATCACTTGATCATTGCCTGTTAGCTTCACTCCCTCTGGGACACCTGGCATTGGCCACTGTTGGTAGACAGATACTGGGCTAGATGGACCTTTGGTCTAACCCAGTATGACCGTTCTTATGTTCTTATCCGCATCCGAGTTGCTTAGCCTGCATCCACACTGCAAAGAGCGAGGGTTACCAGCCCATATGGCAGTGGCACCCGGGCTACAGCCTATATCCCATCTGGGCCAACAAGCCTGTAAATACAAGCAAACTTGGGTTAGAAGTTTTTGTGTGGGGACAATAGCCGGGTTGGGACAACACCCAAGTAAGAGCCTGAGTTAACTCTGCAGTAAAAACATACCCCTTAGGGAAGTGTGGTACTGATTCAACCTCCAACACCTTTCCACATGCAACCTAAAACAAAAACACTTTGATTTATTC